>NC_137274.1:23517836-23525336 GCF_053477335.1 Acartia tonsa
AGAGACAGTCTGAGAGAGAAAGAAAGAGAATAAAAAAAGAAAGAGAGAGAATTGAAATTGAAAATTTAAAAAAAAATTAAATAAAGTTTTTTTCGTATATACTTCATATAGCTTATCATTTTAAGCCAATAAAAAAAAAATTGTCTAAATAAATAAAATCACATTTTGTAGCAGTCTAATACTCTACAATATCTATTGAGGATTTACTCTCAGCTAACCAAGACCAAATTTCCACCTCTATATATTAGTAAAAAAAATTGCCGCTAGAATCCGCTATATTTTATCCATACAAAAGTCAAATTTATCATCTTACACACAATATTAGGTTACATTATATTCAATTCAAGACCCTAAATGCATTTAAGTGTATTTTATATAATACACAAGACATTTTTACCAAAATAGACATGTAGACTGCGGCCATTGCAAACATATTCTATACCATACATAGAATTTCACACAAATATATATAAGTCCATCTAATGCCTATCGTATGCACCAGTCTGAAATCCATTAGACCATGTTGGCACATTTTATAGACTGACCACTAATTTGGATATGTCTTTATCATATATTGTCCCAAAAACACGTTATATCTGTCCAATGTCCCCTCCTTCCCTGGATCTAAAGGGATAAGACAATTGGTGACAATTTGAATTTATATGATAACATTCTCATATTCATTGGCTTAACAAGTTTGCCAACTTTTACTAAATTTTCATTTGTTTCATCATTTAGTTAAGTGTCAAAAGGTTTGTACATAAGGAAAAATTTTGTCTTGTCATCATTGGGGATGTACATTGTCTTATCCATTTAGATCCCTGGCCGTAACTTGATATAATGGATGATATAATATTATGGATATCAGGTTCTAGTGAGATATTTGTGTACAACTACGAGGGGCGAGCACCCACCACAAAGAGTCTTTGTGGATGACCCAGACTTTCTCCAATAAATCTATTCTTGATTTTAACAAATAAATTTTAAATCCACGATTTTTTGTGCTTTTCTACTTAATGGATATCCTTGTTTTATATAGGTAATAAAACACAAAAGTTGTCTATGATACTATTATAATTATTATATTGGCAGGATGCCTCCAGGTACCCGCACTTTTCCCTGGATCCAAATACTGCAATTATCTCCATGAAGGAATTGATGAAGAAATTAAGGTAAAACTTTTATTGGATTCTCATTGGTTGGTTCATTGAGTTGAGTGTCAGAACGTTTCCACTACATACTTACTTTAAAATAATTTAGAGAAACCAACATCAATTTTTAAATTTATTTTTTATCTTACATATTAAATTTTTTAAAATTAGGCATATATTAATATTATATAAGAAATTAAAATCATGCTCAAACAAGGATGACAACATCCATAAAAGCGAAGCTCTAATACAGTATGACAGAGGAACATTAAAGTTGCTACGCTTTCTAAATCGTACCCAACTACTACAGGAATCATCATGCAAAGTTTGAAATCGATAAGACAATTATAACATGCCTAAATTAACGAAAAAACGGACTGACCCTTATTATAGAAAAGCTTCGCCTTTAATAATAAGAAATGGAATAATACCACAGTTTTTCCTTCCAGTATGGCCTCGAAACCGATCAATATCCGCTGGATTAGAACCGGTACAGTGAGCTATACTGAAACATTTAATTACAGACAATTTTCCACGAATATCAAACTAAAATCATAAAATTTTTCACCACGGGCCTTTGGCTGGAATTAACTGGAATTAACCATATAATTTTTACTTTTACTTTCCGCGGAAAGCTGTCTATAATATGATAAATAACTATTCTAACCTAAATTTATATTTTTAAAGTTTTTTAAAAGCGAAGCTTTTCTATAATGAGGGTCGTTTATTCGTTAATTTAGGCATGTTAGACTTGTCCTATCGATTTCAAACTGTGCATGGTGATTCCTGTAGTAGTTATGTACAACTAGAAAGCGCAGCAACTCTATAATCAAAACCAGAATGACCGTACGTCCATTTTAAACATGTCAATTTTTAACTTTTTTTAAACAACAAATTTGTATGTGATACTCTACAAGTGTTAATGTTCGTTTGTCCTGCCGTTTCAGAGCTTCGCCTTTATGGATGTTGTCATCCTTGTTTATGAAAAATTTCTATAACTTTTTAATGAAATGTAAATAATAAGACAATACGATTCAATAATAGCAAAAAATAAACCAGGGATCTGAAGGGATGATGCACAAAATTACAAAATTCTGTAGATTAAAATTACTGGTTGAAACGTTTGGGGACTAGTGCAATAAATAGCCCATTGTCCCCTCACTCTCAGTAAAACAGACAGACTAACGGAGACGTATTACTTGTAGAGTAGCTTGTCCTGTACAAATGCTTGTATCACAAAATATAATCATACATAAAAATAATCTAAAATTAGCGGCTGCGCCCCTAATAATCTATAATACGATGTGATAAATAACTATAATTCTTGATAAAAGTCGCAAATACAAAGAAAAAAAGTTACACTACCGTTTGGCCGTTTTCCCCTGCCTTACTAGGCAATGAATGAAACTTTACCTCTTTAGATTTCCGACTTGTACATGGTATTCTATCAATTTTTTGGGGCCAAGATATTTTACCTTATGAAAAATCATTTTGCCACTAAAATTTTCGGGGAAAATTTCTCCACAATGATTTATGTAACTTAAAATGTGAGGGAAACGTCCAAGGTGAAAGGGGGGGGGGGGTTGGTTGGTTTATCCCCCTCTAACTTTGAAACTTTTTAAACCCCTCAAAATAAAAAATAACCTCAAACCTTTGAAACCCATCATTTCACCCCCCCCCCCCCAACCCTAAAAAAGCTTGAAAGTCTTTTGGATAGCAATACTAGGTAGCAAATATTTATTTTAAAGTAAAAATATCTTTTCCTCTCTAGAAATGTAAAAAATAAAACAACTAAAATGATAATACAAAATATAATCAGCTAAATAACCGACCACTCAAAAGGGAACTATCCACGAACCAGAGCAAGTGATTCTAAGCATCTTCCAGCATTGATCCATAGTATTTTTTTTAGTGAATATACTAGTCTTATGTCTAATATTTGCTTTATTGACTAAAAAGTTGGGTTTCACCATGGTTTTATATGAAAAAAACTTTTTCTAAATATACATTTTTAATCACAATAATTTATTTCATGTCAAAGCTTTTAAACAACAGTATGAACTCATCAAAACATTCGATGATATTGAACCAAACAATTCAAAATTTTTTCATATAAAACCATGGTGAAACCTAACTTTTTAGTTGATTAAGCAAATATTAAACATAAACCTAGCATATTTACTAAAACAATACTTTGGGCCAATGCTGGAAGATGCTTAGAATTACTTGCTCTGGTTCGTGGATAGTCCTCTTTGTTGAAAGTATCTAAAGTTTTTAATCCAACGAACTATGAAACTTTGGGAACCAGTATATTTGACAGTCCAATGTCCCCTCCCTCCCTCCTGGAGTTTAATACCATCTTGGTCTCTTTGTTTCATAAAAAAGGGGGGGGGGGACTGTAAATTCATAACTATCAGAATTTTATGAATAAAAACTTTGAAGGGGGTATTTCCAAAAAAAAGCATTCAAACTTAGATTGCAGAATTTTGATTAACACACTAATAATAAAGTAAAAAGATCTCTGACTGTGTATAGGAAATAAAGAATCTTGCTGAACCACCAAACCGATATGGTTCTCTTTTATATAGTTGCATCTCATGGGTCCTGGGAGAGGGTCCCACTACTAGAATTCCCCCCTTATTTTTAATGAATTGCTTTATGTGGAATCCCCCCCCTTATTATAAAACATTATACTATAAAATACATAAAAAATAAATCAGCTGTTTGTTTTTTCCTCGTAGCGAAGCTACTCTATAATTTAGGATGTGTTGGTGGTGTTTGTTTTCTCTCAGCAGGAACACGACTCTTTGCTGGTTTTTTCTCCTACAACAATAATAATTTATCATGGCTTTTTAGTTTTAATGCAAGTTTTTTGGTTGGTCTGTCTGTCTGTTTGCCTGCTTATTTGTCAGTTTGTATGTCAGTTAGTTTGTCAGTTAGTTTGTCAGTTTGTATGTCAGTTTGTATGTCTGTCTGTCTGTCTGTCTGTATGTCTGTATGTCTGTCTTTATGTCTGTATGTCTGTATGTCTGTCTGTCTGTCTGTACAGTATGTCTGTCTGTATGTCTGTCTGTATGTATGTCTGTATATATGTCTGTCTGACTATCGATCTACATCTATCTACGGATCATGGAAGGAAAACAATGTCATTCTTTAATTAGGACAGAAGTCACCTTCTTATGAAGGACAAAAGTAGCCTCTCTTAAGTAAGAATTTGTTAGATGAAGGGCATAACTTGCCTCCTCCCTTAACAAATTTTTGGAAGATGTTGGACATAAGTAGCCTCCCTTCACCTTACAAAACCTAGTTTTTCTGTCCTTCACATAGCAAAAACTTGCAAGAGTGTTTACATAGTTCATTCAGATTATCAATTATTTAGAGTTAAATGTACTGTTTGAACTTGTAACATAGCAAAATCTTGCTAAATCTGGCTTTTCTGTCCTTCTAATAGAAAATTCTTGCAAAAAATAGCTTTTCCATTCTTCACATAGGAAAATCTTTTTAAATACAGCTTTTTCTGACCTTTATCTAACAGGAAATCTATCTATCTAACTATATATCCAATTCTCTATCTATCTATCTCTACCTTGTCCAGGGGTTATGGAGGGTTTAGCCCCCCCAGCCTGGCTGGGCTTGTGTTGTACCCCACTCTCAGCAGCATTCAAATCTAAACTTCCATCCTAGTATAAATTAATTTGTTAGTGGTTGAAACATTAGGACACTAAATTTTATGATCCAAAGAATGAAAAATTCCGGGTTTGGATAAATTGTATTTGTTAGTGGTTGAAACATTTGGACACTCAATTTTATGAACCAATGAATCAAAATTCCGACCTAAGAAAAAAATTACTTTTAAGTATATTAGGTATCAAAAAGCAGAGAGAGAGAGGGGACAATGGGCTGTTTATTCCACTAGTCCCCAAAGTTTTATAATATTTTCTTTAGGTAACAACTTTGGGGTGAAATTTGATTGGTAGATTCGTTAAGTAGTGTGTTCTGAAGTTTCAACCAATTATTCTAATCTACAAAAAGGGTAATTTTGTGTATCATCATTGGGCCATTTATTGCCAATTGTCTTATCCCTTTAGATCCCTGATCAAAAAGAGAAGAAAGACAACAACCATTAAAACCAGGAATCTAAAAGGATAAGCCAATGGCCAATAAATTGATGTACATCCCCAATGATGATCCACAAAAACAGACCTATTATAGATTTAAACTAAATGAAGCAACCAATCAAGATTCAGTTAAAGTCCCCAAAGTTGTTAAGTCATCCAATAAGAAAACAGTATCATATAACTTTGGGGACTAGTGTAAGAAACCTAAAGCTTTGGGTACTTTTATTGAATGTCCCCCTTTATTGAATTTACCTGGATATTTTGGAAAAACTTTGGGTAGGTACTCTTTTCTATAACCACGTTATTTTATAAACTTTGGGTACTAATATTAAAACATGTCCCCATGATTTACAGACAGACAGATAGACATCATTCTACTTTGAATTATGGATTACCCAGAGAGGAAGGGAATATTGGACTGTAAATTATACCAGTACCCAAAGAATTCTCTAATCACGCTATCTTGTAAACTTTGGTACTTTTATTGAATTTTTATTGCTTTGTTACCAACTGGCGGTAGCCAAACTATTTAGGTAGCTAATGATTTAATCTAAAACAGGGGTGATTTTGTTTATCATCATTTACCTGGATATTTTGGAAAATTTTTCTTGCAGTTTCTAGAAATGCATCCTCAACGTTTTCACCGGTTTTTGCACTAAATATATAAACAGGGATTATGCCTAATAACCACTGGAATCATTCCCAATAATCAAGTGAATATGATAGGGGGGGGGGGGGTTGACACATTTGCGTAAACCTGGCACTGTCTCTGTACAGGTAAAAATGAAGAAAAAAATTTTTTTTTTAAGTTACAAATCAACTTATAAAATAAAATATGCATCTTTTTTCTTCAAATATGTGAATAATATTAAAAAAGATGCATATTTTATTTTATAAGTTGACCTGTAACTTTAAATTTTTTTTTTCATTTTTACCTGTACAGAGACCATCTGGAGGCCTGGAGCTCTGGAACCTGTAGGACTATCCAAAAAATCTTAAAACTTCGTGAAATTCATCATATAAGAATGATTTTATCATTAATAACCTATCCTCTCAGTCTAAAGATAAAGACTAGGTGCCAGGTTTACGCAAATGTGTCAAAACTTCCCCCTCCCCTTAATAATTATATTACATTAAGTAAGAAGGATGACAAAATGCATAAATGGAATCATCCCCAATAATCATTTGAATAGGATAATCCCTATAATAAAATAACAGGATGTTTGTCTGTCTGTCTTACTAACTGCTAAACCGATAATATTCTCCTTTGCAGGGTAGCTTCTCATGGGTCCTGGTAAGATTTATAACTATTTGTTGATTGGGGGAATTAATGTAATGGCGTTTTTTTTAAGCGGCAACCTAACCTAGTCTACCCATGGTCCTACATCTATTGTGTACTTAGGTTAGGTTAGGCTTAATGGTTTAGATTAAACTTATTTATAGTCCGATCCTTTGCTCATAATTTTGCTCAATTTGAGCACTTATAACGCACCCCCCCCCCCCCACACTTCCTTTTTTACGTTTTTTTTTACCAAAATGAGGGCAAAATTTCGACCCCAAATTTTTTATGGGAGTCAGGCTCATTGAGACGGTCATTTTGCCGTGTTAAAGTCCTCTGTAGCTCAATTCTAGCCAAAATGAGGTCAAAAACTTGGATTTTTTTCAAATATTGAGCCTTAAGAAATCACAAACGGCTTGGTCCGACAGAGAAGGAGTTGGAATTTCAAACCCAAACTTTTTGTGGGAGTCAGGCTCATTGAGACGGTCATTTTGCCGTGCTAAAGTTCTCTGTAGCTCAATCCTAGCCAAAATGAGAGCAAAAACATGGATTATGTCAATTTGGTATTTAATGTTTTTAAACATTTATAAGTGAAATTTGAAATATAGTGTATTTTCTAGGGGAACTATGATGTGCGTCTATCCTGGAAAGTCTACTATGACCCTATATGGACTTGGTAGAGGTTTTAGTGTTATATGACAACACAAAAGTGTCTACTAAGCTAGTCTACAATGTAAATCTGCCCTTTAGGGGCGAGATAGAGCCCTTATAGCATAGTATAGAGGGCTTATAACTAAGCTACGGTTAGTTTTATCTTAGTAACGGTTAAAGATCTTGGGTCAGTGCTTATGGAGGGTTAGTTTGGGGGTACCTTGCCCCCATCTGGGAACTAGATAACCTGGGTATCGTTGTCCTGGCTCAAGGAAACGTGTCTTTAAGCTTGCAATACATC
>NC_137274.1:23530336-23632836 GCF_053477335.1 Acartia tonsa
TTCAAGAAATTATTTGCTAACATCACCTTTTTGTTGCAATAGAATGTTATTTAAGCAAACAACTCATTTAAAACTGGATCGACTTTGCAATGAATTAAATGCCATGTTTTTCAATTCTGAGCGTTGTACTTTTCAGCATGGCTTCTCCCAAGAGTTTATTAGCTGGGTGTCAAGTTTTATAAATACAACTTTAACAGGGCAAGAATTATTTTATCTGTAAGCAGAGGGGTAAAAATTCGTATAAAAATCACGCAACCTCTCCTTTTAATTATTAATATTTTTAAGGTAAACATAGAATTTTTGAAATCAGTTAATAAAATGAATAAGGGGGAGGTAGGGAAGAAAAGAGACAGTCTGAGAGAGAAAGAAAGAGAATAAAAAAAGAAAGAGAGAGAATTGAAATTGAAAATTTAAAAAAAAATTAAATAAAGTTTTTTTCGTATATACTTCATATAGCTTATCATTTTAAGCCAATAAAAAAAAAATTGTCTAAATAAATAAAATCACATTTTGTAGCAGTCTAATACTCTACAATATCTATTGAGGATTTACTCTCAGCTAACCAAGACCAAATTTCCACCTCTATATATTAGTAAAAAAAATTGCCGCTAGAATCCGCTATATTTTATCCATACAAAAGTCAAATTTATCATCTTACACACAATATTAGGTTACATTATATTCAATTCAAGACCCTAAATGCATTTAAGTGTATTTTATATAATACACAAGACATTTTTACCAAAATAGACATGTAGACTGCGGCCATTGCAAACATATTCTATACCATACATAGAATTTCACACAAATATATATAAGTCCATCTAATGCCTATCGTATGCACCAGTCTGAAATCCATTAGACCATGTTGGCACATTTTATAGACTGACCACTAATTTGGATATGTCTTTATCATATATTGTCCCAAAAACACGTTATATCTGTCCAATGTCCCCTCCTTCCCTGGATCTAAAGGGATAAGACAATTGGTGACAATTTGAATTTATATGATAACATTCTCATATTCATATCCTTGTTTTATATAGGTAATAAAACACAAAAGTTGTCTATGATACTATTATAATTATTATATTGGCAGGATGCCTCCAGGTACCCGCACTTTTCCCTGGATCCAAATACTGCAATTATCTCCATGAAGGAATTGATGAAGAAATTAAGGTAAAACTTTTATTGGATTCTCATTGGTTGGTTCATTGAGTTGAGTGTCAGAACGTTTCCACTACATACTTACTTTAAAATAATTTAGAGAAACCAACATCAATTTTTAAATTTATTTTTTATCTTACATATTAAATTTTTTAAAATTAGGCATATATTAATATTATATAATTACATGAGAAATTAAAACCATGCTCAAACAAGGATGACAACATCCATAAAAGCGAAGCTCTAAAACGGTAGGACAGACGAACATTAACTCATATACAAAATATATATAATAATATATATATACATATAAGAGTTGACAAAATAATACGTATATTTGTTACAAAACTACTGATATACTGAATACTGTTTAAGGACATATTGACTTTTTTAGGACTTGATTATAGAGATGCTTCGCTTATAACATTGTACCTTATTGTATAAGGAATCAGTACACCAAAAATCAGATCAATCGAATGATAATATCACACAAAAAATTGTTGTTTAAAAAAAAAAAATCAACATGTTTAAAATGGACGTAAAGACATTCTGGTAATGATTATAGAGTTGCTAAGCTTTCTAAATCGTACCTATCTACTACAGGAATCACCATGCATAGTTTGAAATCGATAAGACAATTCTTACAAGCCTAAATTAACGAAAAAATCTGTATATTACGTACGGACTGATCCTAATTATAGAAAAATTTCACCTTAAATAATAAGAAATAAAATAATACCACAGTTTATCCTTCCAGTATGGCCTCGAAACCGATCAATATCCGCTGGATTAGAACCGGTACAGTGAGCTATACTGAAACATTTAATTATAGACAATTTTCCACGAATATCAAACTAAAATCATAAAATTTTTCACCACGGGCCTTTGGCCCCTCAGGGCTAACAAAACTGGAATTAACCATATAATTTTTACTTTTACTTTCCGCGGAAAGCTGTCTATAATATGATAAATAACTATTCTAACCTAACTTTATATTTTTTAAGTTTTTTAAAAGCGAAGCTTTTCTATAATGAGGGTCGTTTATTTGTTAATTTAGGCATGTTAGACTTGTCCTATCGATTTCAAACTGTGCATGGTGATTCCTGTAGTAGTTATGTACAACTAGAAAGCGCAGCAACTCTATAATCAAAACCAGAATGACCGTACGTCCATTTTAAACATGTCAATTTTTAACTTTTTTTAAACAACAAATTTGTATGTGATACTCTACAAGTGTTAATGTTCGTTTGTCCTGCCGTTTCAGAGCTTCGCCTTTATGGATGTTGTCATCCTTGTTTATGAAAAATTTCTATAACTTTTTAATGAAATGTAAATAATAAGACAATACGATTCAATAATAGCAAAAAATAAACCAGGGATCTGAAGGGATGATGCACAAAATTACAAAATTCTGTAGATTAAAATTACTGGTTGAAACGTTTGGGGACTAGTGCAATAAATAGCCCATTGTCCCCTCACTCTCAGTAAAACAGACAGACTAACGGAGACGTATTACTTGTAGAGTAGCTTGTCCTGTACAAATGCTTGTATCACAAAATATAATCATACATAAAAATAATCTAAAATTAGCGGCTGCGCCCCTAATAATCTATAATACGATGTGATAAATAACTATAATTCTTGATAAAAGTCGCAAATACAAAGAAAAAAAGTTACACTACCGTTTGGCCGTTTTCCCCTGCCTTACTAGGCAATGAATGAAACTTTACCTCTTTAGATTTCCGACTTGTACATGGTATTCTATCAATTTTTTGGGGCCAAGATATTTTACCTTATGAAAAATCATTTTGCCACTAAAATTTTCGGGGAAAATTTCTCCACAATGATTTATGTAACTTAAAATGTGAGGGAAACGTCCAAGGTGAAAGGGGGGGGGTGGTTTATCCCCCTCTAACTTTGAAACTTTTTTAACCCCTCAAAATAAAAAATAACCTCAAACCTTTGAAACCCATCATTTCACCCCCCCCCCCCCAACCCTAAAAAAGCTTGAAAGTCTTAGGTAGCAAATATTTATTTTAAAGTAAAAATATCTTTTCCTCTCTAGAAATGTAAAAAATAAAACAAATAAAATGATAATACAAAATATAATCAGCTAAATAACCGACCACTCAAAAGGGAACTATCCACGAACCAGAGCAAGTGATTCTAAGCATCTTCCAGCATTGATCCATTGTATTTTTTTAGTGAATATACTAGTCTTATGTCTAATATTTGCTTTATTGACTAAAAAGTTGGGTTTCACCATGGTTTTATATGAAAAAAACTTTTTCTAAATATACATTTTTAATCACAATAATTTATTTTATGTCAAAGCTTTTAAACAACAGTTTGAACTCATCAAAACATTCGATGATATTGAACCAAACAATTCAAAATTTTTTCATATAAAACCATGGTGAAACCTAACTTTTTAGTCGATAAAGCAAATATTAAACATAAACCTAGCATATTTACTAAAACAATACTTTGGGCCAATGCTGGAAGATGCTTAGAATTACTTGCTCTGGTTCGTGGATAGTCCTCTTTGTTGAAAGTATCTAAAGTTTTTAATCCAACGAACTATGAAACTTTGGGAACCAGTATATTTGACAGTCCAATGTCCCCTCCAGGAGTTTAATACCATCTTGGTCTCTTTGTTTCATAAAAAAGGGGGGGGGGACTGTAAATTCATAACTATCAGAATTTTATGAATAAAAACTTTGAAGGGGGTATTTCCAAAAAAAAGCATTCAAACTTAGATTGCAGAATTTTGATTAACACACTAATAATAAAGTAAAAAGATCTCTGACTGTGTATAGGAACTAAAGAATCTTGCTGAACCACCAAACCGATATGGTTCTCTTTTATATAGTTGCTTCTCATGGGTCCTGGGAGAGGGTCCCACTACTAGAATTCCCCCCTTATTTTTAATGAATTGCTTTATGTGGAATCACCCCCCTTATTATAAAACATTATACTATAAAATACATAAAAAATAAATCAGCTGTTTGTTTTTTTCCTCGTAGCGAAGCTACTCTATAATTTAGGATGTGTTGGTGGTGTTTGTTTTCTCTCAGCAGGAACACGACTCTTTGCTGGTTTTTTCTCCTACGACAATAATAACTTATCATGGCTTTTTAGTTTTAATGCAAGTTTTTTGGTTGGTCTGTCTGTCTGTTTGCCTGCTTATTTGTCAGTTTGTATGTCAGTTAGTTTGTCAGTTAGTTTGTCAGTTAGTTTGTCAGTTAGTTTGTCAGTTAGTTTGTCAGTTAGTTTGTCAGTTAGTTTGTCAGTTAGTTTGTCAGTTAGTTTGTCAGTTAGTTTGTCAGTTAGTTTGTCAGTTAGTTTGTCAGTTAGTTTGTCAGTTAGTTTGTCAGTTAGTTTGTCAGTTAGTTTGTCAGTTTGTATGTCAGTTTGTATGTCTGTCTGTCTGTATGTCTGTCTTTATGTCTGTATGTCTGTCTTTATGTCTGTCTGTCTGTCTGTACAGTATGTCTGTATGTATGTCTGTCTGTATGTATGTCTGTATATATGTCTGTCTGACTATCGATCTACATCTATCTACGGATCATGGAAGGAAAACAATGTTATTCTTTAATTAGGACAGAAGTCACCTTCCTATGAAGGACAAAAGTAGCCTCTCTTAAGTAAGAATTTGTTAGATGAAGGGCATAACTTGCCTCCTCCCTTAACAAATTTTTGGAAGATGGAGGACATAAGTAGCCTCCCTTCACCTTACAAAACCTAGTTTTTCTGTCCTTCACATAGCAAAAACTTGCAAAACATAGCTTTTCTGTCCTTCACATAGCAAAATCTTACAAAGTGTAGCTTTTCTGTCCTAAACATATCAAAATCTTGCTAATGTAGCTTAAATGTCCTTCACATAGCAAAATCTTGCTAAATGTAGCTTTTCTGTCCTTCAAATACCAAAATATTGCTAAATATAGCTTTTTCAGTACTTTACTGTCCTTTATCTAACAGGATATCAGAACACACCTTACAAGAGTGTTTACATAGTTCATTCAGATTATCAATTATTTAGAGTTAAATGTACTGTTTGAACTTGTAACATAGCAAAATCTTGCTAAATCTGGCTTTTCTGTCCTTCTAATAGAAAATTCTTGCAAAAAATAGCTTTTCCATTCTTCACATAGGAAAATCTTTTTAAATACAGCTTTTTCTGACCTTTATCTAACAGGAAATCTATCTATCTAACTATATATCCAATTCTCTATCTATCTATCTCTACCTTGTCCAGGGGTTATGGAGGGTTTAGCCCCCCCAGCCTGGCTGGGCTTGTGTTGTACCCCACTCTCAGCAGCATTCAAATCTAAACTTCCATCCTAGGATAAATTAATTTGTTAGTGGTTGAAACATTAGGACACTAAATTTTATGATCCAAAGAATGAAAAATTCCGTCCTTGGATAAATTGTATTTGTTAGTGGTTGAAACATTTGGACACTCAATTTTATGAACCAATGAATCAAAATTCCGACCTAAGAAAAAAATTACTTTTAAGTATATTAGGTATCAAAAAGCAGAGAGAGAGGGGACAATGGGCTCGGGCTGTTTATTCAACTAGTCCCCAAAGTTTTATAATGTTTTCTTTAGGTAACAACTTTGGGGTGAAATTTGATTGGTAGATTCGTTAAGTAGTGTGTTCTGAAGTTTCAACCAATTATTCTAATCTACAAAAAGGGTAATTTTGTGTATCATCATTGGGCCATTTATTGCCAATTGTCTTATCCCTTTAGATCCCTGATCAAAAAGAGAAGAAAGACAACAACCATGAAAACCAGGAATCTAAAAGGATAAGACAATTTGGCCGATAAATTGATGTACATCCCCAATGATGATCCACAAAAACAGACCTATTATAGATTTAAACTAAATGAAGCAACCAATCAAGATTCAGTTAAAGTCCCCAAAGTTGCTAAGTCATCCAATAAGAAAACAGTATCATATAACTTTGGGGACTAGTGTGAGAAACTTAAAACTTTGGGTACTTTTATTGAATGTCCCCCTTTATTGAATTTACCTGGATATTTTGGAAAAACTTTGGGTAGGTACTCTTTTCTATAACCACGTTATTTTATAAACTTTGGGTACTTTTATTAAAACATGTCCCCATGATTTACAGACAGACAGACGGACAGATAGACATCGTTCTACTTTGAATTATGGATTACCCAGAGAGGAAGGGAATATTGGACTGTAAATTATACCAGTACCCAAAGAATTCTCTAATCACGCTATCTTGTAAACTTTGGTACTTTTATTGAATTTTTATTGATTTGTTACCAACTGGCGGTAGCCAAACTATTTAGGTAGCTAATGATTTAATCTAAAAAAGGGGTGATTTTGTTTATCATCATTTACCTGGATATTTTGGAAAATTTTTCTTGCAGTTTCTAGAAATGCATCCTCAACGTTTTCACCGGTTTTTGCACTAAATATATAAACAGGGATTATGCCTAATAACCACTGGAATCATTCCCAATAATCAAGTGAATATGATAGGGGGGGGGGGGGGGTTGACACATTTGCGTAAACCTGGCACTGTCTCTGTACAGGTAAAATTGAAAAAAAAAAAAATTTTTTAAGTTACAAATCAACTTATAAAATAAAATAGGGTAAGGGGGGGGAAGTTTCGGTAAGGGGCTATTCTCGGTAATTTCGACCTACCTTCATTAAATGACCTTTTTCTCCATGTTCCTTTCAAATGACAGAAAAAAACATAAAAGCAAATTTGTTCCTTATTAAATTGCCTACAAAAAAGTATAAAATGAATTTTTTGTGAGATGAATATTAAGGGTACTTATTGGGTCTCAAAGTCGGACGAAAATTTTTTTTTTTTCAAAAATTTTTTAGTAGGTGTGTAAAGATCGACCTACACAAAAATTGGTAAGACCGAAAGCTGATCTGAAAAACTTTTTGAACTAGAAATTGCCCGCTTTTTCCAAATCCGTTGAGAGCTTTAAAATCGAGTTAATATTTTTTTCAAAAATGACCAAAGTTGGCGCCGGGGGAAAAATCGGTAATTTCAAAAGAAATTAAAATTCAACTTTTAAGGTCATGTTTTCATGTTTTCTTTTGTCAAATCTATTATTCCATATGGACTTTTTAAGAATTAGGCCTAAAAATGAATAGAACAGATAAAAAACAAAAAAAAAATTAATTTTATTTTTTGAATCAAAATTTTGCGAGGAAAAAATCAAAATTTCTGGTCCTTTGAAAAAAAAATATTTTTGACATAGGAGGAATAGTCCGATCTTTATGAATTTTTTTGTGGTTAATCCCAATCACCTATACTAATTATGATTTATTATGCTTGTTTGGTCGTTTGGCCTTTTTTCATCGATTTTTTTAAGGTTAAAATGTAGTCAAGATTTTTTGCAAAGATGACACTTTTGCTTCAAATTCAATTTTTGAGGTCAATTTTAATCAATTTTCATGTTGTTTGGGCTAAATCTATAGTTCAATGTGAGCTTTTTTAGGATCAGGCCTAAAAAGTAATAAAATACGTTTTTTTCTTATATTAATTTTAAGTTTTTTAAAAAAAAATTTTCGAAAAAAAAAATCGAAAATTCGCGTCTTTCAAAAAAATTCATTTTTAACATAGAAGGAATAGTCCGATCATTATGAAACTTTTTGTGGATAATCCCTATAACCTATACTAATTATGATTATTTATGTTCGACTGGCCGTTTGGCCGTTTTTCATTGATTTTTTTTAGGTTGAAAAAAATTACCGATATTTCCCCCGGTGGTGGGGAAATATCGGTAACTTTTTTGCGGTCAATTTCGGCCAACTTCTAAAAGTCCTAGGATAATGTCCTTTTAGGACCTGATAGTCCTTTCCGTAAGCTTTCTACTGGTCTTGGTTTCATTTGAAAATATTAATATTTACCCCATTTTTTTTCAAAAAAACCGAAAAAAAACCGAAATTTCCCCCCCCTTACCCTATGCATCTTTTTTTTCAAATATGTGAATAATATTAAAAAAGATGCATATTTTGTTTTATAAGTTGACCTGTAACTTTAAATTTTTTTTTTCATTTTTACCTGTACAGAGACCATCTGGAGGCCTGGAGCTCTGGAACCTGTAGGACTATCCAAAAAATCTTAAAACTTCGTGAAATTCATCATATAAGAATGATTTTATCATTAATAACCTATCCTCTCAGTCTAAAGATAAAGACTAGGTGCCAGGTTTACGCAAATGTGTCAAAACTTCCCCCTCCCCTTAATAATTATATTACATTAAGTAAGAAGGATGACAAAATGCATAAAAGAGAAGCTCTCCAAATAAAAATAAACAAGGATTATGCCTAATCAACCCTGGAATCATCCCCAATAATCAAGTGAATAGGATAATCCTTATAGCAAAATAACAGGATGTTTGTATGTCTGTCAATCTCGCTAACTGCTAACCCGATAAAGTTCTCCTTTACAGGGTAGCTTCTCATAGGTCCTGAGAAGGTTTGTAACTATTTTGAGGTAAGGCACTTTAATCCTCCAAAGAGAAATCGCCCCTAGAAAAAAGGGAGGGGGTTTTTAATGCAACCATCTCGTAATCAGTGAGCAAATGGCACTTAGAATTCGAATTTCCATTTAAAATTTTGCATGAGTAATCCTTGGTAGGTCTTTTTTCCCTAAATCGAACAAAAAGTTGGAAAAGTAACGGCTAACGGCTGGCGGCTCAGCTGTTTTGTCATTTTTTTGATATCTATATTGCAAATTAGTCACGAAACCTCTCTCAACATAATACTCTTTTCTACTCCAAAATGCTATCAAACGGTTCTACACGGTAGCTGTTGGTGCTAGAAGTTTTAAAAATGGTTATTGCTATCATTTAACATGAATTAAACCAAAAATATGTTTTAAAAAGTTGATTCCTACGTAATTGATGATGGATTCACCCTGAAAATAGGCTAAAAACGGCTGAACGGCTGAGCCGCTAGCCGTTACTTTTCCAACTTTTTGTTCGATTTAGGGAAAATAGACCTACCAAGGATTACTCATGCAAAAGTTCAGATCGAAATTCGAATTCTAAGTGTCATTTGCTCACTGATTACGAGATGGTTGCATTAAAAACCCCCCCCTTACCCCAAAATTATTTTTAATGAAACTAAAATTCTAAACGGAAAAACGAACTTTTCCAATAGGCATAGAAACTAAAGAGTTGACATTCCTCCCTTCCCCCCCAAACGAATTTGACATAACCCTCCAAAATTTTGAAAAATATAACAAACTTTTAGGCTGTTAGGGAAAAATCTAAAAATATAATGGACGCACCTTGCCTCTACAAACATGAGTCCGTTTTCATCAGCAAACTGTTTTGCCTCTTCGTAGGTGACATCTCGCTGACTGTCCAAATCAGACTTGTTGCCGATCAAAAAAATCACCTTAAATATTTTACATCATTGATCTACAATACGAAATAGAACAATGTCTTTCTGAATGCCTCTCTGTTTGTCTTAGGCTTCAGGTCTAAGCCAATTATGCTTAAATTTTTAAGAAAATATAGTTACTGGTACTGGGGTGATTTACAGCTATTTTCTTGTGTGGATGGGAACCCCCCATTCCAAAAGAATAGAAAAAAATGTCCCCAACCACCGTCAAAAAATGATTGGGGTGAAACAGCTAGTAGACTAAGAACTATATAGAGAATAGAGAAAAAGGTACTAGAAAATGGTTAGGTACCATCTTTTAATTTATATAGGTACCTATCTATTCAGAAACTCCCCAGAAATCTGAACATTCAATCCCTTTTTTTTGTCTGTAGCTTAAGATCTCAATAACTAATAAACCCTAGAGCACAAGGCCCCTAGAAGCTAGTAACACTAGTAATACAAAATAGAATGATGTCAGTTTGTCTTAATCTTTAGATCTCGGTAAACTGCTGAGCTGATTATGCTCTCATCTTAAGAGAAATATAGCTACTAGTCATGCGTTGGTTTTCAGCTATCTTCATGGGGGATAAGAATCCCTCCCCCACTCCCATAAGAAAATACCCTTCCACCCGAAAAATGTAATTAGAGACGAAAACACTAGAAGCAAAAAAAGTACATAGAGAAGAAGAAAAAGGTTAGGTATTATCTTATAATTTAAGTAGGTGCCTATCTATTTAGAAATCTATAGAAATCTGAACATTAAATTCCTTTTCTTGTCTGTAGCTTAATAATAACTAATAAACCCTAGATCACAGGGCCCCTAAGAACTAGTAATACAAAATAGAATGATGTCTTTCTGTCTGTTTGTATGAAGCTTTAGATCTCGGTAAACTACTGAAGTGAGTGCCTTATGCTCTACTACTAGTCATGCGGTGAGTTTCAGCTATTTTCTTGGGGGATGGAAACTTAAGTAGGTACCTATTTATTTAGAAACTATCTAAAAAACTGAACATTCAAATCCTATTTAAGTTTTTTTGTCGAAAGCTTAGGATTTCGTCACTACTGTACTGATTGAGTTCCCTAATAAAGGGAAGCTTCACATATGTCCTGGGATAGTTTTAGACTATTTTTTGCCCTTTCTTAGCTCTTCAAATAACACAGCCCCTAAATGCTAGGGGCCTTTACTTACAATTTGTTTAAACTTATACATTTATATTTTGCTTCATAAGTTCTGACACTCTACAAGTGTTAATGTTCGTTTGTCCAACCGTTTCAGAGATTTGCTTTTATTGATATTGTCATCCTTATTAAAACTAAAGAGAGTTTTAGGTAGATGGTTCAACCCCCCTCCCCCCCTCAAGTGTCCCTAGAGGCCTCAGGGGACTGAGCCTCTTAAAAACATGCAACTTATGAAATACAATATCATTGTAATTTTGTGTATTATCATCCGGGATGTACAGTACATCAATTTATCAGCCATTGCCTTATCCCTTTAGATCCCTGAGTTTTAAATATCTATTTATAGCATCGTATTATAGACAGCTTTCCGCGGACATTATGCGGATAGTAGGGCTGAGAACAGGTTCTAATCCAGCGGATATTAATCGGTTTCATTAAATTACTTACAGTATTGGGGTTGGTTAGATTTCTAGCATCTGTCAGCCATGACGATAAGTGGTTGTAGGTTGATCTGAAATTAATTATAGAGAATTTTAAAAGCGAAGCTTTTCTATTATAGGGTCGGATCGTACGTCTGTAAGGAACGGATAGCTTTTTTTTTGTTAATTTAGGCATGTTAGAATTGTCCTATCGATTTCAAACTTTGAATGGTGATTCTTGTAATAGTTAGGTACGAAATCGTAGCAACTCTGTAATCGTTACCAGAATGTCGGTGCGTCCATTTTAACTTGATTTTTAACTTTTGTATCAACAAATTTTTATGTGATAAAATTATCCGATTGATCTGATTTTTGGAATACTAATTCCTAGGACAACGAAGTACAATGTTATAAGCAAAGCATCTTTATAATCAAGTCCTAAAAACGTAAGTATGTCCTTAAACATTATCCTGTATTTAATCAAATAGGGGGGGGGGGGATGTGGTGACTCGTGCAATTTCATTATGGGTGCTACTCCCTTAGTTTTAGAGATAATTGGGTAAAATCTTTTTGGTTGTGTCACTTATTACCCCAAGTTTTAGTATATTAAAAAAAACGGCGGCGGGACCGCCGCTGCTGCCGTTCTTCGCCATTATCCGCCGCCACCCAATTTTTTTTATTGCATTTCTCGCCGAATTAGGCAATTGAGAATCATTTGGGCACCAGTAAAGGTACAAGAATAAAACATCAATTTGTCGGCCATTGTCTTATACCTTTAGATCCCTGCGTTTTATATACATTATTTTATAGCATCGTATTATAGACAGCTTTCTGCGGACATTATGCGGATAGTATGACTGAGAACAGGTTCTAATCCAGCGGATATTAATCGGATTTACCTGCGAGTAACATCATAAACTAATAAGGCCCCGGCTGCACCGCGGTAATAACTTCGTGTTACTGCTCGAAATCTAAATAAATAGATATTTGTAACAGGATGTATGTCTAGGTATTTGTCTGTATATCTGTCTGCATGTCTGTCTATCTGACTGTTTTTCTTTTTGTCTGTATGTCTTTATCTGTCTGTTTGTATGTCCGTCTGTCCGTCTGCTTAATTGTCTGTCTAGCTAGCTGTCTGTATATCTATCTATCTGTCTGTTGATATGTCTGTATATTGGAGATGCGATCCCCAAATTTCAAAATTCTTTGAACGTACGAATGAGACTTTTACAGAAATGCTTCGCATCTAGTCCACTTACCTATGTTTACTATAAATTTTACACCATATAAAAGTAGAATCTAAATATTTGATTGACGTGCCATGGCAATTATCGAGTGCAACTCAGGCACGAGATACAATTACTCTAGCTAGCCCTAAGGCACTTTTTATATGCTTTTAAGTATTTATTAGCCTATCTTTACCAATATAATACAATATATGGGTAATGCTAGCCTAATCATGGTAAACTGTATGTGATTGATTATTGTTATATGCTTATTAAAACATTATGTTTATTATTAAAGTAATCATGTAACCACTTAGTTCTAGTATGTATGCCTACAACCATAGTTTGATTTACGTCACAAGTTTAACATACAAACACTTTATTAAACAGACAAGGGCTTAGATCCTTATTAGTAGTTGATGTTATAGCTTGCACTTCCTAAAATATCTCAGTTATTTATTGACTCTCTAACCATCAAGTTCTTCTGGCTTTAAAGGTAATGACTTAGTTGTTTGGCATGCATTGTAGTTTAAATTTAGGACCCTCAGTACTTAGCTTGAATTGAGCTTAGGCCTTATGTTAGAGATCTAACACTTAGCACAATTCAATGCTTAGGACTTGGGGCACTTTTCTGTCCTACACTACTTATGATTATTATCACTTATCCTGTAAATATTTTCATACTTAACTTATTCACTTGTAATGTAAATACACTTTATAAAACCATCTTCCTTCTTGAGTGCTTAATATACTTAAATGATATAGATCAAATACCATAACCAACCATTTATTCTTAGTTTAAAGCAATATAATACCTCGCGTGGGTCTTTGTTGAGCTACCACGGGCTCAACCAAATTCGTATTATACTTGTGGGAATAGAGGGATAAGCATTCTAAATTGACGAACCGACGATGAGAATGTCAATGTGTATTGCAGTAAAAGTAGGATTTTTAGTAGTACTCATAGAAGAGCGATCTCCATGCCACAATATTGGACAAGCGCCCCATTTGCACTACCAATATCTATCTGTCTGCATGTGTGTCTATCTGTCTGTATGTCTGCCTGTCTGTATATCTATCTGTCTGTATATCTATCTGTCTGTCTGTATATCTGTCTGTCTGTATATCTATCTGTCTGTATATCTATCTGTCTGTCTGTATATCTGTCTGTCTGTATATCTATCTGTCTGTCTGTATATCTGTCTGTCTGTATGTTTATCTGTCTGTATGTATGTATGTCTGTTTAGTGTTTATCTGTCCGTCTATCTAGCTGTCTGTTTTGATTGTTTGTCTGTCTGTCTGTTTATCTATCTATCTGTCTGTTGATATGTCTTCCTATGTATTTATCTATATCTTTGTCTGTCTATCTAGCTGTCTGTCAATCTGTCTGACTGTCTGCCTGTATGGCTGTCTGTATGTATGTTTGTCTGTAAGTCTGTCTGTTTATCTGTCTGTATATATGTATGCATGTCTGTCTATCAGACGTGACTGTTTTTCTTTATGTCTGTATGTCTTTATCTGTCTGTTTATCTGACTATCTAGCTGTGTGTGTGTCTGTCTGTCTGTCTGTTTGTTTTGATTGTTTGTCTGTCTATCTGTCTGTATGTATTTCTGTCTGTTTGTCCTATATGTTTGTTTATCTTACTGTCTGTCTGTCTGACTTTCTGTTTATGTAGTTAAGGATCTCGCTTACTGCGAAAACTGATATTATTCTCTAAATTCGATTAAATAAGAAAAAAATCTTGTAAAACATTTTAGGTAAAACAATCCTCTAGGTACTAAATTGCTTTGTAAAAATCTTTCAGGTAGGTTGAGCATTTAAGTTAAAGATAAAATTCAATAAATGACCGTTGTTTTTAGGGTTGGGAATCCGCCCAATTCTTACAAAAATCCGTCCAAAAAATAGCAGACATATTCGTAGATTTTTTAACCTTACTTAACCTAGCCTAAAATAAGCATGAAAAGCTACTGTGAAAATAAAATACCTATAAAATAAAATACTTTGTTTCCTGCCACATTTTAAAGGAAAAAGGCAGGACGCAAAAATGATACTTTGTGAAACCAAAACTAAAAGTCAAAGAAACTCAACTAAATCAGCTTATACCAATTACGAAATTAATTTGGAAACAATCACAAAACCTATACGTGGTTTTCTAATGTTGTTAGGGGGCAACATATAGTAAAATTGACGACATCTCCAATTGCCCCCCCCCCCCCAAATATTATTTAAGATTTGCTTTACTTGTTGGTTATACCTACAACTAAATAAAGAGTTACAACTCTGAGATTTGGCCTGGCAGTTGCTTCAAAGTGGTTGCTTTAAAGGGTTACAATATGGAACTGTGAAGTAACAGCGGCGAAACCGAAAAACGCCGTTTTCTGCCAAATTTGTTTTAGTCTTTTCTCGCCAAATTAGACAATTTTAAATCATCTGGGATAAACTTTTTTTCATCGCAAGAAAAAGCAAAAAAATTTCGGCGGGAATTTGCGGTTTTTGGCGGGAGCGGAGGTTCCGCCGCCGTTTCTTCACAGTTCCATTTTGTAACCCTTTAAAGCAACTGCCATGCCAAATATGAGAGCTGTAACTCTTTGTTTAGTTGAGTTCCTTTGACTTTTAGTTTTAGTTTTGGTTTCAAACAGTGTCACTTCCGCCCCCTCCTATTGTTAAGTGCTACAACAGTCATAAAAATTAACAATCCGAATCCACTATTTCAATTTCCAAATAGGTCTATAAATTCTGATTGCCAACCATACATAGTTGTTTTTAGGAAGCTATCTATAATACAAAGTAGAACGATGCTTGTTTGTCTGTCTGTCTGTTTGTTTGTAGCGAAGGATCTCGCTAACCGCTGAACCGATCGGTTAGCTTCTCATAGGTCCCGGGAAGGTTTATAACTATTTTCTTGGGGAGTGGGACACCCCCAACCCCCCTAAAAAATGAAATTTTTTTGTTTTGTTTTAAAACTAAAATTAAAATAGTGGGGTGAACTACCCCCCCCCCCCAAAAAAAAAGAATCTCCCCCCCAAAAAAAAAGAATTTTTTTTACGTTCTTATTTTAAATCTAAAATACAAAAATTTGGTTTGATCAAACCTCTTGGGGCCCAAGCCCCTAGAGGCTAGGGGCGTAGCCGCTAGTGTATATTACATTGTAATACCTAACTATAATCTTTTATTTTTCAGGGATATTTAGGTAACTATAAATTCATAAATAAACGGATTTTACGGGATACCTTAAAGTGTAAATGCGTGTTTAAATAATTTTATAATAAAGAATTTGTCTTTTTTCGCGTATTTACCAGCACTGCGCGTTCTTACCTTTCTTGTCCGGCTGTGTCCCAAATTTGAAGTTTGATTTTCTGTCCAGAAACCTAAAAAAGTAAAATGATTATCCTATACCTAATAAAAAAGTTTTTTTTGTCTGAAGCTAAACATATCGGAAATTGGTGGCCTAAATTGGTTGCACTTTTCAAGGAGGCTTTAAGAATGTCTTAGGGTGGTTTTAAGCTATTTTCTTTACTGACTCGGCAGAGGTGTATATTTGCAAATTTGACGCTGCTAAAAAGGGGGGGGGGGGGTAAAAAAATATGTGATTGGGGGAAAAAAATGTAAAAATTAAGAAAACTGTAAACATTTTTATCCATTTTTCTCCCCTCCTTGGTGAAAACTAAAAGAATATGGAGGAGGGGGGGATAATATCATCTATAATACAAAGTAGCTTGATGTCTGTCCGTCTATCCGTCCGTCCCTTAAGATCTCGGTAACCACTGAACCGATCGGATTCTACTCTTCAGGGAATATACCTACTGGTCCTGTGGTGGTTTTAGGCTATTTTCTTAGGGGGTGGGACACCCCCAACCCCCCCAAAAATAAAAAAAACCACCCCCAAAAAATTTTTTTTTTACATTTTTTGTAAAATCTCAGTAACTGCAGATCAAATTGGGCTCTACCCTTCTGGGAATATACCTACTGGTCCTCTGGTGGTTTTAAGCTATTTTCTTGGGGGATGGGACACCCCAACCCCCCCAAAAATAAAAAAAAACCCACTTCCAAAATTTTTAATTTTCTAAAATTTTTGTAAACAAAAACCAGTAATTGGGGTTGGGAAACCCAAATGCAACATGGGGCGAAGACCCCATGAATCTTCCCCCCCAAAAAAAAATTTAAATATTTTTTTTTAAATTTTAATTTTTGTGTATGCGAACAACCTAGGTTTAATTTTTACAAATTGAAACTTTTGTGTATACGGCAAACAACCTGGGTTTAATTTGTACAAATTAAAATTTTTGTGCATAAAACGCACAACCTGGGTTTAATTTGTACAAATTAAAATTTTTGTGCATAAAACGCACAACCTGGGTTTAATTTTACCAGAGAGTAATTAAACAAAGAATAATTTTTTTTGAATATTTCTATTTAGGAGGGTTGACTTCCCATTACTTCATAGGGCGAAGCCCCTAGAGGCTAGGGGCGAAGCCGCTAGTTATGAATAAACTAAAGAGGTCTGAAATTTTTTTTCTCCATTATTTCCCCTTCCTTGCTGGAAAACTAGAAGGGGAAAAAAAAGAAAAAAATTGCAGCAGGGGAAATAAATTATTCTTGTGCAGAATATACACCCCTGCGACTCGGTTCTCCCCTAAAGGCTAGAGGCTAGTCTAAGTAGCTTGATGTCTTTCCGTCCGTCTGATGCTTAATATCTCGGTAACCACAGAACCGATTGGATTCTACTCTTCAGGGAATATATCTACTGATCCAGTGGTGGTTTTAAGCTATTTTTATTCTTCTTCCCATTTTTAGGTAAGTACCTAAATTCTTTTTTTCAATTGAAGGAATATAAGGATAAGGAAAATGGACTGTTTATTACTCTAGTAAATATTTTTGAATTCATCATGAATTTATTGGCCAATGTCTTATCCCTTTAGATCCCTTTGCTTTTTTTACAGTTTTATCGCATTTTTATCGCATCGTATTATAAACAGCTATCCACGGATATTGTGCGGATAGTATGGCTGAAAACCGGTTCTAATCCAGCGGTTAATATATGGATCCGTACCTCAATAATTCTGGTGCCAAATTCAACTCCTATTGTGTGAGGACAATCTGCCATAACTGAAATAATAAAATCATTTAAGTGGCAGGATATCTATCTGTCTATCTGTCTTACGAAAGTCTATCTGTCTATCTATCTGTCTGTCTATCTGTCTGTATATTTGCCTGTCTGTCTATCTATCTTTCTATCTGTCTATCTATCTTTCTATCTGTCTGTCCGTCCGTCTGTCTGTTTGTCTATCTATCTTTCTATCTGTCTGTCTGTTTATCTATCTGTCTGTCATACGTAAGTCTATCTGTCTGTCTGTATATTTGCCTGTCTATCTATCTTTCTATCTGTCTATCTATCTTTCTATTCGTCTGTCTGTCCGCCTGTCTGTTTATCTATCTGATTGTCTTACGTAAGTCTATCTGTCTATCTATCTGTCGGTCGGTCTGTCTGTATATTTGCCTTTCTGTCTAACTTTATATCTGTCTATCTATCTTTCTATCTGTCTATCTATCTGTCTATCTATCTTTCTATCTGTCTATCTATCTTTCTATTCGTCTGTCTGTCCGCCTGTCTGTTTATCTATCTGTAAGTCTTACGTAAGTCTATCTGTCTATCTATCTGTCGGTCGGTCTGTCTGTATATTTGCCTTTCTGTCTATCTATCTTTCTATCTGTCTATCTATCTTTCTATCTGTCTATCTATCTTTCTATCTATCTTTCTATCTGTCTATCTATCTTTCTATCTGTCTATCTATCTTTCTATCTATCTTTCTATCTGCCTGTCCGTCAGTCTGTCTGTTTATCTATCTGAATGTCTTACGTAAGTCTATCTGTCTGTCTGTATATTTGCCTGTCTGTCTGTCTGTCCGTCTGTCTGTCTTTTTTGTTCTTCATCTCGCATCGTATTATAGACAGCTTTCCTCAGATATTAAATTTTTTTATATAAATATACGTGGAAAATTTCTGTAATACGATAAAAAAAAAATGATTTTCCAGTAAGTATGGCTGAGAACCAAATCTAATCCAGCGGATATTATTCATTTTCAAAGCAATGATGGAAAAAGTTTTCGAATCCAGTGGATAAGAACCGGTTCTCATTCATACGAAAAAAACTATGTCTAGCATCGTATTATATTCAGTTTTCTACGAATATATAAATGTACAATCATAACATTAAAACCAGTTTTATATCCGCGGAAAGCTGTTTATTATAAGATGCATGAAATAACTATTCTTTCATGTCTTACAGCGTCCTTAGGAAAGTACCTAGTAAAGCTCATAAATATATAATAGTTATTTCTTTCATCGTATTATAAACGGCTTTCCGCGGATATAGAATGTACAATTATAAAAACTTGTTTTAATCTTATGATTGTACATATTTATATTCATAGAAAGCTGGATATAATACGATGCTAGACATAGTTTTTTCGTATGGATGAGAACCGGTTCCTATCCACCGGATTCGAATGAATACGAGAAAACAATTTATGTTATATAATAAAGTTGCTAATGCTATTAGGTACCTAGTTAAATTATTAAAGATTTTGAGTATAGCCCATTTTGTAACAACCGTGGTTGAAACGTTTGGACACTCAACTAAATGTACTAACCTATTAAAATCTTCAATAAAAGTCCCCAAGGTTGTTAAGCCAACGAATTAAAAAACGTTTATTAATAAACTTTGGGGACTAGTGTAATAATAAACAGTCCCCTCCCTAATAAAAAGGGTTATTTGATGTTTCATAAATTTCGTATTATAGACAGCTTTCCGCGGATAATATGCGGATAGTATAGCCAAGAACCGGTTCTAATCCAGCGGATATTGATCGGTTTCAAATACTTACATTTTTTCTCTGTGAACTGATGAAGCAAACATGATTTTCCGACGCCCATATCGCCAATAATAATATACTGAATTGGTTTCACAATTGTTAGAATTGTCCTATCCATTTCAAACTTTGTTTTGTTTCTTAATTCGAAGCTCTTCTATAATTAGGGTCATTCCGTACGTACTACGTATGTCCGTCGGTACGGAAAACTTGTTTTAGTTAATTTAGGCATGTTAGAATTGTCCTATCGATTTCAAACTTTACATGCTGATTTCTGTAGTAGCTAGGTACGTTCTAGAAGGGGTAGAAATAGAATGTCCGTACTTTATTCTTGACAACATTTTAGAACTGTCCTATCGATTTTAAACTTTTCACGGTGATTTCTGTAGTAATTTGGTAAGATTGACAAAGCGTAGCAACTCTATAACCAGAATGTCCGTACGTCCACTTCAAACATGTTTTTTTTTTACTTTTTTAAGAACAAATTTATATGTGATCTAATTATCCGATTAATCTGATTTTTTGTATATTGAACTTAATTTAGTGAACCGCATATTTTTGGCTAATTAATGGGTTAAACTATATTTATATGGCATATATTTAAAAGAATTTTAATTTTCTACCACGTAGTTTTGAAAATATCAAGACTTGAAAATCGTCTTTTTTTGTGATATCCTATGCAATTTAAAAAGATGATATTTTAAAAACTACGTGGTAGAAAATTGAAATTCTTTCAAATACATGACATATAAATGTAGTTTAATCAATTAACCGGAGAACTATATGCTGTTCACTAAATTAAGTTCAAATGCCTTTCGTGAAACTACCCCTTTTAACAACAAATCTTTATGTGATTTAATTATCTGATTTTTGAAATACTGATTCCTAGTACAACAGAGTATAATGTTATAACCGAAATATCTGTATAATCACGCATTTAAAATGTAAGCATGTCCTTATACAGTATCCTGTATTTCAGCAGTTTAGCAACAAATTTATCTTACAATTTTTGAGACTTTCGCATTTATAACTAGGTACTGTTTCTGATTATTTAGTTCTGACACTCTAAAATTGTTAATGTTCGTTTGTCCTGCCATTTATGAGCTTCACTTTTATGGATGTTATCATCCTTATTTATTGTAAAAACAATTAAAATCATGGTTGTACGGAAAAAGATTATAGACAGTTGTCCGCGGATATTATGCGGATAGTATGGCCGAGAACCGGTTCTAATCCGGCGGATTGTAATCGGATTGAACAATTGTGTGCCTTGAATATGTATGAATAGTTGTACGGGCCCGACGCCATTTTGTTTCGAGTTAAAAAATTTCACAGTTTTCTCTTCTATTCTTATTGGTCGAAAAGTTAATTAAAAATGATAGAAAGATACCTAGATAGATAGACAGAAAGATTGATAAAAGGTAGATAGCATTGAGCAGGAAAGAAATAAAGAAAGATAGACAGAAATATAGATAGAAAGAAAGATGGACAGAAAGATGGACAGAAAGATGGACAAAAAGATAGATAGAAAGATGACAAAGATGATATAACATCTAAAAAACAGAGATCTAAATTTATTACACTAGTCCGCAACGTTTTCTTATGCGTTGGCTTAACAATGTTGGGTACTAAGTGAATTTATGAAGTGTTTCAACGACTAATTTTAACCTGCAAAAGGGGGAATTTTACTAAAATTAGTAGGTAAACCAACTAACTAATCAAACTTCATTAAAAGTCCCCAAAGATGTTCAGCCAACTAATCAGAAGACGTAATTGGAGACTAGTGTAATAAACAGCCCAATGTCCCCCCCCCCCTCTCTCTCTCTCTCTGCAAACACACATACATCCTATTTCATTTCATTATTAAATTTTTAATTAATTATTCCCTAAGTTGTTGAATTTTTCTTCAAAATCTGAAACAAATATATAATAAATTATTAATAGAAGATGATAAAATAATAAAGCTTTGGGTACCAGTGTAATTATTATTACAACAAGGATGACAATATCCATAAAAGTGAAGCTCTGAAACGGTAGGACAAACGGACATTAACACTTGTATAGTGTCGAAACTGAAAAATCAGAATATAAATGAATAAGAGTCAAAGCAAAATTGTGAGTAAATTTGTTGAAAAACTTCTGGATATAGGATAATGTTTATGGACGTACGGACATTCTGGTAATGATTATAGAGTTGCTACGCTTTCTAAATCGTACCTAACTACTACAGGAATCACCATGCAAAGTTTGAAATCGATAGGACAATTCTAACATGCCTAAATTAATGAAAAAACCTATCCATCTCAGACGTACGGACGGACGTACGGACCGACCCTAATTATAGAAAAGCTTCGCTTTTGATAAAGCTATCAATTACTTTCCTTGACACTGTTTATTACACTAGTCCCCAAAGTTTTAAATAACGTTTTACTTAGGTAAATATTCGTTGGTTCAACAACTTTGGGGACTTTTAATTACCTACCTAATTATTATTGGATGGTTCAACCACAATAAATTGATGTACATATATATATCCTCAATGATGATACACAGAATTACCCCTACAGTAGATTACAATTAGTGGTTAAAACGTTTGAACACTTAACTCAACTTAACAACCAATCAAAATTCACTGAAGTCCCCAAAGTTGTTAATTAAGTACTAGCGAATAAGACAACATAGTTATAAAACTTTGGGGACTAGTGTAATAAACAGCCCGTTGTCCCCTCTTTCTCTTCGTTTTTCTTTTAAATTCACGTTTTTCCTCAATTATCGTAACGGACGTGCGGACAGACACAAAGTAAGTCTTCTTATAAGAATATGAGTTTATTAAAACTTTGGGTACCATGCATGCAGTATAATTTACAGACCAATATGCAATGTTCCCTCCCCTCCCTTAAATTAATATATCAACATTAAATAAAAGTTCCCAAAAAAATGTTTTTAATAAAACGTTGGGTACCAAAATAAATTAACAATTAATAGAAGTCCTCAAAGTATTAACATCATTTTATAAAAGAACTAGCGACTACGCCCCTAGAGGCCTCTAGTGGCACTTTAAATGTTTTTGTTTGTTAAAGTTAATTTTTTATGTACGATACCACCTTATTTGACGCTGAAGTCTCCCAGATTTTAAGAAAATTTTCAATTTTTTTGTCATTTCTTTTGGGAGGGTGGTAGTACCCTCCCCCAAAATAGTTAAAAACCTTCCCAGGACATATGAGAATCTACCCTGTTAAGGAGAACCCGATCGGTTTAGCGGTTAGCGAGATCCTTCGGTACACACAGACAGACAGACACACAGACATCCTGTTACTTTAGTATAAGGATATGAATATTAAAACTTTGGGTACCAGTGTCCAAAAAAAACAACAATACGTTAACATAATAATTATTACGTTCATGACTAATCAATTAACAATTAATAAAAGTCCCCAAAGTATTAATAAAACTTTGAGTGCCAGCATATTAAAAACAATATGTTAAAATAATAATTATTGCGTTACATTAATACATATAAAAAATTTCTTTCTCTCTTTCTTATTTTGTTTTTGTCTTATACAGGAAAAGGGGAAAGTGCTGAAAAAAGGGAATCGATAATAGATATTATATAATTAGAAGTCCCCAAAGTTGTTAAGCCAATGAATAAGAAAACTTTATTATAAAAAACTTTGGGGACCAGTGTATTAAACAGCCCATTTTTCTCTCTCTCTGCTTTTCTTGGTTAAATTGTATCGTGTAAAAATATAAATAAACTATTGGGTCCGTCTGCTTGAAATCCATTTTTTGACGGATTTTTTGGGCCAAATTGACCATCTAGATCTTTATAGCTAGGAGGGAAGAAAAAATCAGGGAAAGGGGGGAAGGAGGGAGGAATGCGCGAAAAGAGTTAGATTTGCCGCGTTTATTTTTTTATTATTAAAAACATATTTTTTCTCTATTATATTTTTCCCTACAAATTACGGACAACTAAGGGAAAAGACAATGGACGATAAATTGATATACACTTGTTATGATGATAAACAAAAAAGCCCTTCGGTAGATGAAAAGATTGATAATGATTTTAAGAACCAATTATTAGTTTGAAATAAACGTACGAAAAGTTTTTAAGCCAACGAGACAGCAAAACACTGTTTTAAAGCAATAAATAAATAAACATGTTTCTTAAAGTTTATAAAGCATATTAATTTATAATTTAAAGTCATTTCCCTCCTTGAAATTCTAAAAATTTTAAATTCAAAATTTCTTTCTGGGGGAATTTTTGTCAAAAAGGTTTCGTCCAGAATAATGAGTAATGGAACAGTTTTTAAAAGAAAATATTTAATATAAGACAATGGTCGATAAATTGTTGTGATCCCCAATGATGATACACAAAATTACTTCTTCTGCGTATTGAAATTAGTGTTTTAAACATTTGAACACAAAACTAAATAGATCAACCAATCAAAATTCACTAGGGTCCCCAAAGTTGTTAATTAGGCAAGGAATAAGAACTTTGGGGACTAGTACTAAAACATACTTAATTGTCCCGTCTCTCTTTCTCTATAAAATACCCAATAAACAGATGAGGAAATTATTTTAGATAGATAGATAGAAAGAAAGAAAGTTAGATGGAAAGTTAGATAGATAGATAGGTAAATAGACTAGTGTAATAAACAGCCCATTTTCCCTCTCTCTCTTTTTTTTCTCTCTCTCTCTCTCTATCTTTCTCTCTCTCTCGTTTTCTTTCTCTCTCTCTCTCTCTCTTTCTATCTCTCTCTGTTTCTTTCTCTCTCTTTCTCTCTCTCTGGAAAATTATTTTTAAAAACCCGACTTTTGACTCACCAAACCAAACCTCGGTCATATGAATTATAATATTCTGCAAATCCAAAACAAAACAAAAAAAAAGAATAGTTATATTTTATCGAATCGTATTATAGACAGTTTTCCGCAGATAGTAATATTAAAAATAATATAAAATTAAAACCAATTTTGTAAGCCCTGAGGGACTGAAAGCCCCGGCTAACAAACTGGTAGCCTAGGTATTAAGGGGGGGGGAAGTTCTGACACATTTGCGTAAACGGTGAGTATAGGCTTCATCTTTGGACTGAGAGGATAGGTTATTAGGGATAAAATCATTCTTATATGATGAATTTCCCCCAGATTTAAGATTTTTTGGATAGGCCTCCAGGTTCCGGAGCTCCAGGCCTCCAGGTGGTCTCTGTACAGGTAAAAATGAAAAAAAAAATTTTTTTTTAAAAGTTAAAAATCAACTTATAAAACAAAATATGCATATTTTTTCTTCAAATATGTGAATAATATTAAAAAAGATGCATATTTTGTTTTATAAGTTGACCTGTAACTTAAAAAAAAAAAAAATTTTTTCTTCAATTTTACCTGTACAGAGACCACCAGGAGGCCTGGAGCTCCGGAACCTGGAGGCCTATCCAAAAAATCTTAAATCTGGGGGAAATTCATCATATAAGAATGATTTTATCCCTAATAACCTATCCTCTCAGTCCAAAGATAAAGCCTATACTCACCGTTTACGCAAAAGTGTCAGAACTTCCCCCCCCCTTTTGTGTTTTTTTATCTTATTATATATTCGTGGAATTAAAATTATCTCTGTAATACGATGCTATGCATGATTTTTCAGTAAGGCTGAGAACCGGTTCTAATCCAGCGGGTATAAATCGGTTTTAAAGCCATAATAGAAGAAAAAAAAATAATCGTTCAATTTATCAACAAAACTTATAGAATTTTTTAAAGAAATCTATTGGGATAAGACAATGGCAGATAAATTGATGTGCATCCCCATGGAGATACACAAAATTAGTGGTTTAAACGTTTGAACACTCAACTTAAATATGTTGCTTATTCCCCAGATATGATGCACAAAATTACCCCCTCTTTAGATTGCAATTAGTGGTTGAAACAGTTAATTGTTAAGCCTACAAATATAAGTAAACGTTTTTATAATTTAAACTTTGATGACTAGTGTAATAAACAACCCAATGTCCCCTCCTCCATGATCATTTAGTAGAAAGATGTTCATTTGTATCTCAGTGACAATCTTGTAAAATTTATAAATTTGCCCGCCTTTTGTCTGTACGTCTAGACGTCTCTGTCTCTTTTTCTTTTAACAGTTAATCGATCACTAAGTCAACGAATAAGAAAACGTTATTATAAAACATTGGGAACTAGTGTAATAAACAATCCTATTTCCCCCCTTCCTGGCCCTGGATTATAAGTAATTGGTTATGAAGAACCATATCGGTTCAGCGGTTAGCGAGATCTTGTGGTACAAGCAAGACACAAAAGACAGAGACAGACATCCTGTTGCTTTAATATAAGGACTAGTGGCTGCGACAGAGCAAAAAATAGCCTAAAACCATTCTGGTATTACCTAAGTAAAGTTGCTACCAAACGCGCGCAATATTTGCTACCTACGTACAGAAAAAAAGCTTAAAATTCTCCCTCAAATTTAAAGATTTCAAATCGTAAAATGGAGGTTGGACCTGAATTTTGACTGTTCTTCGTACTTCTAAGGTTCACTGGCAGTCTCCTAACCCTAGCTGATACAATTTGGCTGAAAAGGAAATGTTACTTGCTTCGAAAACGAATAAGAAATAACCTAAACTAACTTATGGATTAGGAAGGAAAAAAGTGCGACGCCCTTGTCGCATATAAATTAGTTCAATTGTCTATACCATTATTAATGGTATTTAATCTAAAATTTCTTTAAATTTTTTCCTCCCTGATCTAATTCTTTAATCCCACTAATAGGCCTATATAGGGTGGGCGGGTATGGGTCATTATTCTGAAATGATTAAATTACACCTTTTGAATATATTGAAATTCACTACATGTAAAAGTGAATCTAATACGTGTGATGATCACTAGTCAAAATGCGGGAAATCCCCAACCTCCTTGAAACATATTGGTCCCAAGCAGGCCAGTGGGTGATTTCAAATAATATCCTTGTTTTAATTTCAGAACTATTTTAGTTTTTCTGATTTGACTATGAAAAAACGCAGATTCTGAATTCGTAGAAGGTAAGTTTTTTTTGTTTATCTATCTATCTATCTTCTAACTCTATGCCTATCTATGCATCTATCTATCTATCTAACTAACTATCTATCTATCTATCTATCTATCTATCTACTAATGAACTATCTATCTATCTATCCAACTAACTATCTATCTGTCTATCTAACTCTATATCTATCTATCCAACTAACTATCTATCTATCTAACTATTTATCTATCTATCTGGCTAACTATCTAACTATCCAACTAACTATCTATCTATCTATCCAACTAACTATCTATCTATCTATCCAACTAACTATCTAAATATTTATCTATCTATCTATCCAACTAACTATCTAAATATCTCTCTATCAAACTAAAACGTTAAAAATGGTTCCCACTGCTGCTATGTCAGATGCGCGATATTAATAGTTAGAGTAGGGGGAATGGCTTGGCCCTCATAAAAGGTGCAACTCCTTACCATGTACAGTTAGGACTTCCAGACAAAGGTTGTACAATTAGAGAGTTCGTTGTCTGTTTGGTTTAAGGTTAAGTTTCATAAAGAAAAAAATTAGGAGAGGAGCTTTCATAGTGAGTGGAGATACCATGCCCCAAAAATGCTAAAAAAAACTTTCCTGAACCAATAAGAGGCTCCACTGTAAAGGAGAACTATATCGGTTTAGCTTAGCAAGATTCAGAAAAAAAGGTTACTAGGTACTATATTTGATCTGGACCTATAAGAGGTTCCACTGTAAAGGAGAACCATATCGGTTCAGTGGTTAGTAGCGAGATCCTTAGCTATAGACCAAAAGCTTGCTACTTTATATAATTTTGACCTATGAGGGGCTTCAAAGTAAAGGGGAACCATATCGGTTTAGCGGTTAGCGAGATCCTTAGCTAAAGACAAAAAGCTTGCTACTTTATATAATCTGGACCTATAAAAGGCTTCACTGTAAAGGAGAACCATATCGGTTCAGTGGTTAGTAGCAAGATCCTTAGCTACAGACCAAAATCTTGATACTTTATATAAGTATGACCTATAAGAGGCTCCACTGTAAAGGAGAACCATATCGGTTCAGTGGTTAGTAGCGAGATCCTTAGCTACAGACCAAAATCTTGCTACTTTATATAATTATGACCTATAAGAGGCTTCAAAGTAAATGGGAACCATATCGGTTCAGCGGTTAGCGAGATCCTGATCTGAAGGATTTTGTTTAAATCATGGATCTAAAGGGATAAGACAATTGCCTAATAAATTGATGTCAACTCTCAATAATGATGCACAAAATTACCCCTTCTGTAAGTTAAAATTAGTAGTTGAATCGTTTGAACACTACCTAAACTTTATCAAAATTCACTAAAGTTCCCAACGTTGTTAAGCAAACGAATAAGAAAACGTCATAACCTATTGGGGACTAGCGTAACAAATAGCCCAATGCCCCCCCCCCCCCTGCTTCGATATCAATAGAAGAGAGAGGGGGGACAATGAGTTGTTTAGTCCCCAAAGTTTTATAATAACGTTTATTTATTCGTTAGTCCAACAACTATGGAGACTTTGGTGAATTTTGATTTGTTGATTTATTAAGTTGAGTGTTCAAATGTTTCTACCACTAATAATAATCTACAGAAGGGGTAGTTTGGTGTTTTATCATTGGGTATGTACATCAATTTATCTGCCATTGTCTTTTGATCCCTTTAGATACCTGAGTATTATTTATTTATTTATTAATAAATCGTATTATAAACAGCTTTCCGCGGGTAGTATGCGGATAGTATGACTGGGAACCGGTCCTAATCCAGCGGATTGTAAGCGGATTGCTGACACAATTGTTTTTATTGTTCAGGTTAAAATTGTGAAATTGTGAAAATGGAGGCAAATTTCAACTACAGAGGGGTTGAGGTAAGTACGATACTTTTGGTACTAGTATTAAACTTTGGGTACCAGTATAAAAGGGGGGGGGGGGGTAAAATGTGGTGACTATTGCCACGCCATACCAGCAATTTTATTTTGGGCGCTACTCCCTTAGTTTTAGAGATAATTGAATAAAATCTTTTGGGTTATTATTTATTAAGGCCATTGCAAATTATAATTATAATAGGGTCCGTCAGTCTGTATTTCTGTCTGTCTGTAACGTATAGCTCTTTTCGTTAATTTAGGCATGTTAGAATTGTCATATCGATTTCAAACTTTGCATGATTATTCCCTTAACAGTTCGGTACAAATTAGAAAGCGTAACAAGTCTACCTATAATCGTTACAAGAAATTTCGTACGTTCATTTAAAACGTGCTAATTTTTCAACATTTTGACAAGATTCTTGTATGATTTGATTGTCATATTCATATGATTTTCGGTTTAATGATTCCTAGGACAACAAGGTTAAGTATTATAAGCGATACAACTCTATAACTAAATCCTAAAAATAAAAGAATGTCCTTTTACTGTATCCTAAATTTATGCAATTTTGCTACAAAGGGGGGAGGCGGAAGTGACACTTTTTAAAACCAAAACTAGAAGTCAAAGAAACTCAACTAAACAAAGAGTTACAGTTACAGTTTAATATGGCAGTTGCTTTAAAGAGGTACAATATGAAACTGTGAAGAAACGGCGTCGGAATCGCCGCTCCCGCCGAAAACCGCCGTTTCCCGTCGAATATTTTTTGCCTTTCGCTTAGAATTAGAAATTAATGTTCTCTACAAGAGTTCGCCTACTGATTTTAGAGCTTCACTTATATGGATGTTGTCATCCTTGTTTTATTACTATCCATGTGGAGCTATTTACCGAGCAAAATTAAGCATTAGAAGACGTAATTTAATAGGTACCTAGTTATTTCTTGCATTGTATTATTAACAGCTTTCCGCGGATATAAAATGTAGAATTATAAGATTATAAACAGTTTTTTAGCCCCGAGATGCCTAAGGCTAAAGGCACGGGCTAAAAAAACTGTTTTTAATATTATGATTTTTATTTTGATATTCGTGGAAAATTGTCTGTAATACGATGCTATACATTATTTTCCAGTATGGCTGAGAACTGGTCCTATTAAGGTTTCGAAGGCATACTGGAAAATAGTTTTTATCAGGCAGAACCGCAGGGAGGGTACAATGGACTACATTACACTGGTACCCAAAGTTTTATTCTAATCATTTTTGGCTCAAAATAATTTGGTACCTTTATTTAACGGCGATTAATTGGTTCAAATCTGGCAGTGTTCAAACTTTTCAACCAATAATCCTTTCTTTTTCAGGGATCCTTGGTGCCACGGCTGATGACAGATTCTGATCAGGGCAACTCAAACACAGACACAAACGTACAGGTTCATAAAACTTTGGGTACTAGTATAAAACTTTGGGTACCAGTATAAAACTTTGGGTACCAGTATAAAACTTTGGGGCCCAGTATAAAACTTTGGGTACCAGTATAAAACTTTGGGTACCAGTATAAAACTTTGGGTACCATTATAAAACTTTGGGTACCAGCATAAAACTTTGGGTACTAGTATAAAACTTTGGGTACCAGTATAAAACTTTGGGTACCAGTATAAAACTTTGGGTACCTGTATAAAACATCCATCTATCTATATATCTGTCTGTCTGTCTATACATCTACCTATCTTTATATCTATCTATCTGTCTGTCTATTTGTCTATCTGTCTGTCTGACTGTGTATCTGCCTGTCTGTCCATTTGTCCTGTATGTCTGTCCTTCCCTACAACATCTGTCAATAAATATGTCTATCTATACAATCAATCAATCAAAATCTTTTGAAAAGAAAAGTTTCTCTAGGTACATAAAGAGTCTGTCCGTCCGTTCGTCCGTAACCTTAGCGAACCTTTTTGAAAAATATCCAAAAATGTTACCAAATGGCCTAAAACCTCCCTTAGTCAAATTACTTCTTTAAGCATTGTTGATCAACTAATCAAGCCCAACTTTTTAATATTTCATAATGGACATCCTCTTACTTGAAAGTCTTAAAACAAAATCTATAATACAAAGTAGCTTAATGTCTGTCTGTCCATCCGTCCGTCCGTCTGAAGCTTATGATCTCGGTAACCACTGAACCGAATGGATTCTACTCTTCAGGGTATATACCTATCGGTCCTGTATTGGTTTTAAGCTATTTTCTTGGGGGGTGGGACACCCCCAACCCCCCAAAAATGAAAATTTACCCCCCCCCCAAAAAACAAAAAAAAAAATTCTTGAGAACACATTAGACTATGAGCAGCACCAGTAGTAATTTTCTTGAGAACACATTAGACTATTTTTTTACGAATTTTGCGAATTCGTTATTTAATCGAGAAAATGTTTTCCTGCTGGGTAGGTGCGAAAATTTGCAATCCGTTCTGCTGGTTAAGTAATAGAAGATTTAATTATACCTCTTGGGGCAAAGCCCCTAGAGGCTAGAGGCGAAGCCGCTAGTATTAAATAAAGTAGTATTAAGCTTTTTTTGTCTGTAGCGAAGGCTCTCTAACCACTGAACTGATATGGTTCTCCTTTATAGTGAAGCTTATTATAGATCCAGGGATGGTTCTTAACCATTTTTGGGGAAGGTACCACCCCCGTCCTAAGAGAAATGATTCTAGAAAAATTAAATTTTTAGATTTTATTGACCAAGGAAAAATGTTCACAGTTTTTTAGCAAGGTCAATTTTGCAGAATATTCACCCCTGTAATAGGTAACTTCTAACGGCTTCGCCTTTTGAGGCCTCTTGAAAAAAGGGGGTGGGGAGTCAACCCTTCTTTTTTAATGTTAGTTTTAAACAGAAAAACAGTTTGGAGAGGGGGATATTTTTTATTTTACCCTCGCCCATAATAGCAAAAAAAAAATGCAAAGCTTCACTGTAAAGAAGAACCCTATCGGAATCGGTTCAGCTGATAGCGAGATCCTTCAGTACAAACAGACACACACACACAAGAACAAGACATTCTTTTACTTTTAAAGGGCGAATATAGGTTCGATATGATATGAGCTTAAATCAAAGGTGCAATTCCATAGATTATAAATAACTTAAAAATATTGACATATTCAATTGTATAAGTCTATTTATAGCTTAAAACCCGTCAATCTCGAAAAAAAAATCTTGTAAAGGGCTAAAATAAACGATTTTGTCGGCAATCTCATTTATTATATGTTCAATTGAAACAGAAAATTGCAAAATCTACTTAAGGATTTTTTTGAATTTTTAAATTTGGCATAGATATTCTAAAAGTATGTAATGGCACCTTTGATATAAGCTCATATCATATCGAACCTATATTCGCCCTTTAAACAAGTTGCTTATCTAAAGGTGACTAAGCACGAACGAGAGTAAGTGATTTTAAGCCCCTGCCAGAAGAGAATTTTAGTATTTTTTTGGTGAATTTACCTACTAGGTTTATGTTTTATAATAGTTAATCAAAAAAAAAAATACCTACTCAGATTTACTGCTGGAAGTTCCTTTTAAATCACTTACTCTCGTTCGTGCATATAGTCCCCATTAGTTCAGTAGATTTGTAAAAGTATCAGAATGTCTGTCTGTTTGTACCAAAAGATTCAACACATAAACATATAGGTATGGTTATTCTTTATATAAAGCTTCAAATTAGTCATAGAAAGTTGTTTTTTGACAATACTTTTTTTTCTCCACAATTTAACAGGTTAAAACCGTAATTTTCAATGGTTCGCGGACTTTTTTTTAGAAAAACCCTGGATTTTAGCTAACCCTGTTTTAGACTGTTACCCTTGCAAGCCCGCTGAACAACCAGTTCTATGTGATTGGATCTCCTAGTGACCTGCTATTTCTGTCTTTCTGTCTGTGTATGTCTGTCTGTCTGTCTGTCTATGTATATATGTCTGTATGTTTGTCTGACTGTCTATGTATGTATGTATGTCTGTCTGTCTATCTATCTATCAAGACTGTTACATTTGTGAGCTTGCTGAACGGTCAATTCTAATGTGTGTACTATGTATTTTGAGAATTCTTTGTTTTTTCAGTGATTTAACTGGTTAAAACCGTAATTTTCAATGGTTCGCGGACTTTTTTTAGAAAAACCCTGGATTTTAGCTAACCCTGTTTAAGACTGTTACCCTTGCTAGACCACTGAACGGCCAGTTTTACGTGATTGGATCTCCTTAGCGACCTGCTATGTCTGTCTTTCTGTCTGTGTATGTCTGTCTGTCTGTCTATGTATATATGTCTGTATGTTTGTCTGACTGTCTATGTATGTATGTATGTCTGTCTGTCTATCTATCTATCAAGACTGTTACATTTGTGAGCTTGCTGAACGGTCAATTCTAATGTGTGTACTATGTATTTTGAGAATTCTTTGTTTTTTTCAGTGATTTAACTGGTTAAAACCGGACTTTTCAATTGTCTGCGAATTTTTACCAACCCTGTTTTAGACTGTTACCCTTGCGAGCCCGCTGAACGGTCAGTTCTATGTGATTGGATCTCCTAGCGACCTGCTTGGCCCAGCCACCACCACATCTAGGAATTTTTAGGATTATAGTTCCCAAACTCAAGACGCTAATTTTAGCCTACCAAATAAAAACCGGAATCCGCTACTAAAAAAAGGTTTCCGGATTCGGATTCGAAAATTGGCCAAAAATTGGGCGGATTCCGGATCCGGATTGCCAACCCTAATTTAACCGATAATTTTAATCTACATTTTCATCATTGGCTTTTTCAGAGAGAGGGGACAATGGGCTTTTTATTACACTGCTCCCCAAAGCTTTATGATAATGTTTTCTTATTAGTTGTTTTATCAACCAGTTAATTTTGATTGGTTGATTCATTGAGTTGAATGTTTAATTGTTTCAACCAATAGTTATAATCTATAAAAGGGGTAATTTTTTGTATCATCATAGGGGATGTACATAAATTTATCTTGAGATTACTGAGGATAACAGAATAAAACAAAGGGTGTTAAATTATATACATTCTCAGTGATGATAAACAAAATTGACCAATCTGTAGATTATAGATACTTATTCGTTGAAAAGATACTGTACAACCCAATCAAGTTTGAATTATTGGCGGCAAAGCCTCTTGCACATATGCCAAGACTTAAATCTGAAAGTAAAATAGCTTAAAACCATCACAAGACCTATGTACAGCGTCTAATGGCTCACCTCTAAGGTATATCCGTTTCTTCTCTCCTGCTGCTGCTGCTAATGATGATTGTCTGGAGCTAGTACTACGTCACAAGCCCTCAGCCATCTCGACATCTGCAAGTATTTTATTCTTGCGTTGGATAGCTCCCGGAATGCCGTTTGTAACATCATGTTAAGTTCTCCTTAATCCATATCTATTCTGCGGGGTAGATTATTGACATCAAAGAAATAGTTATTTATCTTTTCATTGACATTGGTAGAAAAGTTATCATTATTATTATTGTCATTGGAGTCATCAAATATATGCTTAACAACTACTAGGATAATGCTAGGGCTTATGTTAGATTAAAGAGAGCTTAACAACAAATATACAATTATAGGGCACCCCAGGGCTACAATGGGCTGATATAATTAGGGTAGGATTCATGTTCTTGGTAATGGAGTGAAGATGTAGATTAGCAATGTATGAATCCATATTTCAGTAGTGGAGGTAGGTATGGTTTTCTGTAGTTAGGTAATAGTTCTGTAGTGGAGTTACTTGGGGAAAACTGAGTGATGGAAGGCGTTTGTGAGGGTGAAGATTAGTCATCAGATTCCTTAAATAAGATAACATTATTTATGGAAGGTGTATGGATTAACGTGCCCCTTTTTTTATTGTAAAGCCCCCCTTGATAGGATGCCCTAGCCCTTTAATTGTACTATATATACATTTTGACAAATTGTGCATTTCCTAGTGTTAGAAGAACTTTTTCTGAATTTTCTTCAGTACATTTTTTTTCTTCTTAGGTTTTTCAGCAGCTTCTGATTCATTATCAGCAGGCAGGAAATCACTGTCAAGATTTATTGGGTAAGGCGGATATTCTGATAAGTTATATACTTTGCCAGGTTCAACTCTTTCAGGATATAGTTTTAGAGGTGGGAGGTTGGAAAAATCATAGACACGACCATGTTCTACAGTTTCTGGATAATTTTTCCAAGGTTCACTACAGTCTTCATGAAATACAGTATCTTCAAAATATGTTGGAGAATGTTCATAATTATCCCATTCAATAGAAGGTTCAACAATGCTATTATTATCAGAAGAGATTATTCTGGTCCTTGTTGTTTCAGTAGATAGTGGTACATTAGAATCTGTTACAGTTAAATTTCTGAGTGTTTCATTATCAGTAATTTTTTGTTGTATTTTTTGTTTTCTGTATGGTGTGATTCTTAGACTGTAGCTATCTTTAGTTGACCATATTTCATTTTTTATCTTTCCTATTGTAGATTTAGGAATAGCTCCCTGTAAATGTCCTATTTCAGATATTCTTTCATCAAATTCATCATCTCCATCATTGGCATCTTGCCAATCATCATCAGTAGTATAATTATCTTCAGTAGTATCAATTCCTTGATCAGTTATAAGATCATTGTTTGAAATATCATCATTTACTGGTATTTCATCACTAATTGACATTTCATTGGATGATGAATTGTTCTGTAAAGTTAAGTCATGATCTTCAATGTTTTCATCCAAATCATTATCATTCATTTCAGCTGTATCAATGTTTTCAGTAGGATCATTATTTTCAGTAGCATCATTAATTTCAGTAGAATCATGACTATCATTCTCTTCAGATGATTCATTGTCTGTTGATGAATTGTGTTTAATTGGGTTCCAATCTAATGCTGACTGTTTAAAGGTTTTTTTTGATTGAAAAGAACTGAATGATAGTGTAGACTTTTGTAATTTCTGTATCTTTTCCAATATGAAATCATAATTTCTATTTCTTAACATTGCTCTTTTATCATTATGAACATTAAGTATTCTTTTGGTGCTTATTTGGTCATTATTTATATCAACTACTAGGTATGTGTCTCTGCTGTGGTGTTTCTTTGGATTTTCCTTTAGTTGTACAAAATCACCTTGCTGGATTTGAACATTATCTGGTTTAGTTTTAGAATTATTTCTGTTATTTGCATCTTGTCTAGCTTTTTTTTTGTTGCTCTTGAAGATTTTCATCTTTGATAGACAAATTTTGGTTGCTTAATTGGTCTCTTGAGAACAGGATTTCAGATGCAGATAACTTTCCATTTCTTCTGAGTTTAGTGTTAACTTGTAAAATTGCTTGTGAAAGAGAACATTGGTCTAAAGCTTGTTCAGGTGGAACTATTTTCTTGATTTCATCAATGATCTCACTTATGGCTCTGTCAACACATGCATTTCCGTTCTTGTTTGATGGGTCAGATAATTCTAAAGTTATGCCAAGTTTGTTGAGAGAATCATCACCTTTGGACAATGATTTGAATGCAGCAGCATTGTCAGTTCTTACTGTCACTGGTCCTTTACTTCTGACAGGATCAATTGAGAGAATAATAGCATCTCTGAGAGTATTCTTGGTTTCATCAGATATGAAAAAGGCAGTGATGTATAAGGAAAATTGATCCCTAGCAACCATAATTTTTTGCTTGGATCTTCTCATTATGTCTATGCCAAAATGTGTTCCAGGGTGTTGGGCAATAGTTGAACTTGAAAAGGTAGTTAAAACTGATGGTAACTTTTTATTTGCTTGGCATATTTGGCCTTTATCATATGTATTATCTATGATTTTATTGGAACCAGTAGCAAAAAAATATCTGTTGAAGAGGTGTACAAGTTGAGATTTTGCATGATGTTGATATTTTACATGCAATTGAGTTATGATAGCCTCTACAAAGTTGCTGGGTATGACAATTTTTTCTAGTTTTGTTGTTGACATTGGTATTGTATCATTAACAACTAGCAATCCTTCTTTTGAAATGTTTGCTTTTGTGATATATCTTCTAATATCATTGTTGGTGTTGCCTGATTTCTTGGTAGGTTGTTGGCCAGTGCTTAAACATACTTTAGCTTGTCTACAAGCATGATCTTTGTTTTGCAGATCTTTCCATACTTCTTTATTGAGAAATGGCATACCAAAAGTGTTATTCAAGCTACTTACAGAGTTAAGTTTGACATCTATTATGGTATCAGATGTATCTTGAACATAATTGCAGATCTGACAAATGTCTGATTTGCATTCTGAAGCTTTTCTGGACTGGTAATCACTTGCTGCATTGTGTCCATATTTCCCAGAAATATGCTAAATATCATATCTAATTTTGCTTAGATTGTTGAGAAAGGTCTGAATTTTAGGAGATAAGCTGAAAAGACCCTTAGCTAACTTTTTTGCTGCATCAACTACGGCTTTGCTGTCTGGGCATATGATTACAGGATTATTTGATTGCTTGATGTAATCATAAAATGATTCAATTGCTGTTCCAAGTGCACATGCTTCAATCTCACAGGGATTCCATTTGATCATATGAGGTTTCAGTTTAACAGAAAAGTATTTAACAATTCTAATTTTACCATCAGTGCATTTAGCTTGAAGAATCATTCCAACAGCTGGAGGAGTCCTAGCACCATCACATGTAATAATAAGCTCATCATCAGGTCGGGGCAAGTAGAGATCTGTCATGTTCTTCATATGCTCCTTTGCTCTGTTAAAGGCCTGTATGAGGTCAGGAGTCCATGTAATGTTATCATTGCTTTGTTTTGATCCAACCAGTTGATCAAAGCAGTCCAGATAAGGGGGGGGGTTTTTAATGCAACCATCTCGTAATCAGTGAGCAAATGGCACTTAGAATTCGAATTTCGAGCTGAAATTTTGCATGGGTAATCCTTGGTAGGTCTATTTTCCCTAAATCGAACAAAAAGTTGGAAAAGTAACGGCTGGCGGCTGGCAGCTCAGCAGTTTAGCCGTTTTTGGCCTATTTTTAGGGCAAATTCATCATTATTTACGTAGGAATCAACTTTTTAAAACATAGTTTTGGTTTAATTCATATTAAATGACAGAAATAATCATTTTTTAAATTTCTAGTACCAGCTGCTAAACGGCTAGAACCGGCTGAAAACGGCTGGGAGCGGCCAAGAGTATGAAGAGTAGATAAGGCTTGTGACATGTCTAGGGGTAGGTTTTTATGGGTGCTGAGCTCGAAAATACTACTAAAAATAGTGACTGCCAATCCATATGGCAGCTGGGTAACAGCTGCAGCTCAGCTGTGAGCAGCCAAGAGTAGAATGAGTAGATAGGGCTTGTGACGTGTCTAGGGGTAGGTTTTTATGGGTGCTGAGCTCAAAAATGCTACCAAAAATAGTGGCGGCCCATCCATGTGGCAGCTGGGTAACGGCGGCAGCTCAGCTTCGAGAGGCCAAGAGTAGAATGAGTACATTATAGGGCATGTGACATGTCCAGGGTTAGGTTTTAATGGGTGCTGAGCTCAAAAATACTACCAAAAATAGTGATGGCCAATCCATGTGGCAGTTGAGTAATAGCTGCTGCTCAGCTGCGAGCGGCCAAGAGTAGAATGAGTAGATAGGGCTTGTGACATGTCTAGGGGTAGATTTTTATGGGTGCTGAGCTCAATAATGGTACCAAAAATAGTGGCGGCCAATACATATGGCAGCTGGGTAACAGCTGCTGCTCAGCTGCAAGCGGTCAAGATAAGTAGATGGGGCTTATGACGTGTCTAGGGGTAGGTTTTTATGGGTGCTGAGCTCAAAAATGCTACCAAAAATAGTGGCGGTCCATCCATATGGCAGCTGAGTAACGGCCGCAGCTCAGCTGTGAGAGGCCAAGAGTAGAATAAGTAGATAGGGCTTATGACGTGTCTAGGGGTAGGTTTTTATGAGTGCTGAGCTCAAAAATGGTACTAAAAATAGTGGCGGCCAATCTATATGGCATCTGAGCCACAGCTGCAGCTCAGATGGGAGCGGCCAAGAGTAAAATAAGTACATAGGGCTTGTGACGTGTCTTGGGGTAAGTTTTTATGGGTACTGAGCTCAAAAATGCTCCCAAAAATAGTGGCGACCCATCCATATGGCAGCTTGGTGACGGCTGCAGCTCAGCTGAGGGAGGCTAAAAGTAGAATGAGTAGATAGGGCTTGTGGGCTGTAGCTGTTACCCAGCTGCCATATGGATGAGCCGCCACTATTATTGTTAGTATTTTTGAGCTCAGCACTCATAAATACCTACCCCTGGACACGTCACAAGCCCTATGTACTCATTCTACTTTCGGCCGCTCCCAGCTGAGCTGCCGCCGTTACCCAGCTGCAACATGGATGGGTCACCACTATTTTTAGTAGCATTTTGAGCTCAGAACTCATAAAAACCTACCCTAAGACACATCACAAGCCCTATCTACTCATTCTACTCTTGGCCGCTCCTAGATGAGCTGTAGCTGTTACTCAGCTGCCATATATGGATTGGTCGCCACAATTTTTAGTAGCATATTTGAGCTCAACACCCTTAAAAACCTACCCCGAGACACGTCACAAGCTCTATCTACTCATTATACTCTTGGTGGCGCGCAGCTGAGCTGCAGCTGTTACCCAGCTGCAATATGGATGGGTAGCCACTATTTTTGGTACCATTTTTGAGCTCAGCACCCATGAAAACCTACCCCTAGACACATCACAAGCCTTATCTACTCATTCTACTCTTGGCCACTCGCAGCTGAGCTGCAGCTGTTACTCAGCTGCCATATGGATGGGTCGCCACTATTTTTGGTAGCATTTTTGAGCTCAGCACCCATAAAAACCTACCTATATACACGTCACAAGCCCTATCTAATCATTCTACTCTTAGCCGCTCTCAGCTGAGCAGCAGCTATTACTTAACTGCCAGCTGCGTCCATTACCCAGCTGCCATGTGGATGGGCCTCCACTATTTTTGTTAGCATTTTTGAGCTCAGCACCTATAAAAAGCTACCCCTAGACACGTCACAAGCCCTATCTACTCATTCTACTCTGTGCCGCTCGCAGCTGAGCTGCAGCTGTTACCCAGCTGCCATATGGATTGGCCGTCAGTATTTTTAGTAGCATTTTTGAGCTCAGCACCCATAGAAACCTACCCCTAGACATGTCACAAGCCCTATCTACTCTTCAAACTCTTGGCCGCTCCCAGCCGTTTTCAGCCGGTTCTAGCCGTTTAGCAGCTGGTACTAGAAATTTTAAAAAATGATTATTGCTGTCATTTAATATGAATTAAACCAAAACTATGTTTTAAAAAGTTGATTCCTACGTAAATAATGATGAATTTGCCATAAAAATAGGCCAAAAACGGCTAAACGGCTGAGCTGCCAGCCGCCAGCCGTTACTTTTCCAACTTTTTGTTCGATTTAGGGAAAATAGACCTACCAAGGATTACCCATGCAAAATTTCAGCTCGAAATTCGAATTCTAAGTGCCATTTACTCACTGATTACAAGATGGTTGCATTAAAAACCCCCCCCTTAGTTAAATTTGGAGTGCAATCTATAAAAGTCTTGTAAAGTCCTAGGTAAGATCTAAGATCTTTTACAGTTTTGATGGTCTCATGTTCAACTTTTTGTAGAGCCAACTTTCTGTGTGGAGAGGGTGATAAATATCCACCTTCTTTCCAAACCCATGCTAGAACATCCACTTGTTTAGGAAACAAGACAGTTTAAGCTGGTGATATTTTAAGTAGGGTTGGGCCGGATACTTTTTTGGCCGGATACCGGATACCGGATATCCGGCTGATTTCAAAAGCCGGATATCCGGTAACCGGCCGGATATCCGGCCAACGCCGGATATCCGGCAAATATCCGGTTATCCGGCCAAATTACCGGATATCCGGCCGGATAACCGGCCAAATTACCAGATATTAAAGTAGTAAAAAAAAAATTTCTTCAGAAATCTTATATAAATTTACATAAAGTTAAACTTATTCAGAAAAAATGTTCTTCTAGCTTCAATAATAAGAAAATTATAGCCATTTAAGATTTAAAAAGCAGAGATTTTTGGTGTAAAGTATAAAAAATTATAGAGCCGGATATCCGGCTGGATAGTTTTAATATCCGGTATCCGGCCGGATATTGAAAATGGCCGGATATACGGCCGGATATCCGGCCACACCGGATATCCGGCCCAACCCTAATTTTAAGGTTATTGTTGTCAAGAACTTGCATAATTCTGATCCAATTATCAATAGCCTCATCAATTGTTTTGCCACCAGCAAAGATATCATCAGCTATCTTTACACAGATTCCATCTTTCAGTTCTTGATGAAGGATTCTTGCCAAAAGCTCATCCTGCTCTTCAGTTTGTCCTACCAAACCTTGAATACTTCGTTTAAAGTATCGCATTCCTCCAAAAGGTGTCTGAATGGCACACCATTGGTAAGCAGATGAGTGTAGCTTGTTTTGGAAAAAACCTTGATATAAATCTGTTTTTATTATATAATTCCACTTGGATAATGATGAATAGACTTCTTGTGGTTTAGTAATTTTAGTTGGTATGTTTTTCAGATATTGACTGAGTCCAACAGTGTTGACAACAAGCCTTACATCTTCCTTTACTAATTCATTGTTTGGCTTATCCTTGGCTTTTTGCTTTTTCCTGAGAAAACAAGGACTTACATGCTGAACAATTACTCTGTCATTCTGTGGAATTGCCAGAACACCTTGGTCAGTGAGGTCATCACAAACCTCTTGAAGAAAGTTATTAAGCTGACTGTTATAATTAGGACATATTACTTTTTTAGACAAAGGTCTCTGATCATTCGCCCAATTAAGGTAACAGTTGTGGTCTCCAGAAAAGTGATTGTAGCCTTCAGTTAGATCCTTGTCAAATATTCTATGATGCTTCTGTATTGCTTGATCAATCTTCATTTTTTGTTTATGGTCTAGCTTGTCATAGTTAATATTTATTTCCTCCATACTGATTTTGTTACATTTGTACTTGTGTTTGTTGTATTTGTAGTCATCATTAAGTTTATCATTTGTAGGTATTTTCTCAGTGATCTTAAGCTGAATGTGATGATTTTTTGACTTTAAAATCGCTGGTTCTTCAGTATTGTTAGTAATCTCAATTTCTCCATTAGTAACTGTGCAGAGTTGTGGTTGAGGGAAAAGTTTATTGCTGTTCTCAATTCTTGGTTCAACAAGTACTATTTCATGATCATTTACTGGAACTTTAACCATAACAGATTGCTGGGGAAGCAATGCTTTAGGTAGATTAGTTTTGAAGATCATCTGATTCAACTGTGTGGGAAGCTGTACATGCCTATTTGTTTCAGGGACAACATATTTACCATGTACAGTGATAGTCTTGTTGTGTATACTTTGCTCAATCTGGTTGTCTTTAAGAAAGTTGTTTCCACCTATCACATTAGTGTGCAATTCAGTAAGGACAAGAGCTTTGAAATGAACTTTCCAGTTATTTCTTGTAAGTATTTCATCAACTTCACCAATAGATTTAAGAATTGTTTTGTCATCAGCTAGTTTGGCTAACTGAGAGTTAGATTGAATTTTCCATGACATTGATTTTACAAATTCAGCCTTTACACATGACACCCAACATCCAGAGTCTATATCCACATGCACAATTTTGTCATTTTGAAAAAGGGTTAAAATTTGGGAAGGGACTGGGCTTATGAAATTAACAAGAGAAGTTGATTCTACCTGTTGATATTCAGCAGCAGTCTCTTCTTCAGAGATGTCTTGGTCATCATATCCATGAGCTTTAGCTAGTGTAGCTAAGTCATCATCTGTAGTAGAAGCCATAGCAGCAACCATACCACATTTTTGATGCAATGCTGTTTTGTCTCTAGCAGATAGTGAAGGGCAAGTTAAATCACCAATCTCATGGCTTGTAATGATTGACCTTGGCTTTTGGGCCAAGTGACATAGTCGGCAGAATTTATCACCCCTGGAATTGTTGAAGTTTTTCCTATCAGGTCTTGATCTTCTGTTGTTGAACCTAAATGGTGCAAGATTTGCTTGTTGCAACTGTATTTTTAGAGCATTTATCTGATTGTCCTGATTTTCTAGATCCTCTATCATTTTTGGTACATTACTGAGGATGTCTTGTTTGAAATCCATGAGGAATTTCTCATTATCCATCCTTGGTCCATAGATTTCTCTGACTTTGCTGGGTAGTCTGGGATCTATGAGTTGAATGACAGATAGTAAGATGTGATCTTCGAAAGTAGGAGTAAGAGATTCATTAGTTTTCAGCAACATGTTATTTTTCCATTTGATGATGGTATTCTTCGGCTTAAGGTTTTCCAGAATTTTTGCTCTATAAGCATTATAGATGCTGGTAGCATTCATAGTTTCTGGATCATATTTGATATCAACTATGTTTAAGAAATCTTTGCCAACATGTGTAATCTGATAAACATTTTTCAACTCGTTCCATATCCATTCAAGGCAAGTGGCCTGTTCAATAATAACCATATACTGGTCCTTATAACAGCATCCTGCTATTATGGTAAGAAAATTGTTAAGCTGTCTCCTTCTCTTCTTAAGATCTGCTGATGTATCAGGTGAAGTTACAGCTGTTAATCTGTCTCTATTATTTTCAGATGCTTCCCAGGATTTATATATTCCATTTTCAGTAAACAACTCAAAGTCATCATCTTGGGCTAGGTAATTTAACAGTTTGTTTTTCCAGGTGTTTAGATCAGTCATCAGATTCCTTAAATAAGATAACATTATTTAAGGAAGGTGTATGGATTACCGCAGCTTATCAATCGGTTCAGCAGTTATTGAGATCTAAGCATCAAACAAATTAAAACCTTACCTACTACTATATTTAAAAGGACTAGCGGCTTCGCCCCTAGAGGTAATTAAAAAAAATATAAAAAAATTAAGGTTGTTGGGGGTTTCCCAGCCCCCAAGAAAATTACCTAAAACCACCACATGAACAGTAGGTACATTCCCTGAAGAGTAGAATCCTATCGGTTCAGTGGTTACCGAGATCTTAAGGGACAGACGGACAGACAGACATCATTCTTCTTTGTAGGTATTGTAGATATAAATTGAGAATTGTATAAAAAAAAACCTTCTCCAAACCAAGCCAATGAATAAAAAACGTTATCATAAAACTTTGGGGACTAGTGTAATAAACATCCCAATGTTCCCTCCCTCTCTGGTTGTGTACCCCAATAATGATAAACATAATAATTCCTTTCGTTTGGAGATAATTTGATTTAAAATTTTCATACTTTTTCACCAATAATTCTAGACTACCTTCTTAATACCTGATTATGATGATCATAATTGGGGGTGTACATTAAATTATTTTCAATTGTCTTATCCTTTAGGATCAATACCTAGATAATTCTGATATAACCTAATTTCTCCAATAATTTATAAGTACAAAAAAAATAGGTACTCGATACGTAATACTTTGGGGACTGGTGAAATAAACAGCCCAATTACCCCTCCCCCCAATAGGGGACAATCCTATTAATTGTGCCATAAATAGTTCTATACAGCGCTACATAGCTGATAAATTAATGTCTACGCCCAATGATGATTCACAAAATAACCCCCAATCTATAGATTACAATTAGTGTTTAATACGTTTGGACATTAAGCAATCAACCAATCAAAATGAATTAAAGATTCCAAAGTTGTTGATTCAACGAATAAATTATATATTATAAATCTTTGGGGACTAGTGTAATAAACAACCCATTGTCCCCTCTCTCTTTCTCTCTGGTTGTGTACCCCAATTATGATAAACAATCCTATTAATTGTGTCACAATTAGTTCTCTACAGCGTTCCATAGCGCCGAGAACCCTCACCCTTGAGGCTGCAGCCGCCCAATTAGCCGCCAATAAACAGGTAGGATTGGAACGGATATATAAATACCAGATATCCGGTATTAGAAATCTGCCGGATATCCGGTATCTGGCCCAACAAACAGATTTTATTAGTAGCGAAGCTACTCATATAATTAGCTTTGTCTGCAAGTCTGATTTTCTCACCTACTATTCTAGGGTTGGTTTTTTAGTAGCGAAGCTACTCTATAATTCACTTTGTCCGTCCGTCAGTCCGTCAGTCAGTCCGTCAGTCAGTCCGTCAGTCCGTAACGCTATGGGGGAAATGGGATTTACTCAGCTCCTATAAAAGATAGAATGCTAAAATTTTTTGACAACATTCCCACCATTAAGGAGCACAATTAACTATAAAACATCATTGGCGGTCGGACCGATTTTTAGCAGGTTTTAGGCTATTTTTATATTTTTTACATTTTTCTCCATATCTCCAGTGTTTATGGTCCGATTTTCAAAATTTTTTCAGTTACAGATATCAAAATTAAATTTCCCGTCGTTTAAAGACACAACCATGAAGGTCAGACTGCCTTTTTTTTAGCAGGTTTTAGGCTATTTTAATATTTTTCACATTTTTCTCCATATCTTCAGTGTTTATGGTCCGATTTTCAAAATTTTTTTAGTTATAGATATCAAAATTAAATTTCCCGTCTTTTAAAGAAAACAACCATGATGGCCGGACTGCCTTTTTAGCAGGTTTTAGGCTGTTTTTTTTATATTTTTAACATTTTTCTCCATATCTTCAGTGTTTATAGTCCGCTTTTCAAAATTTTTTCAGTTATAGATATCAAAATTAAATTTCCTGTCTTTTAAAGAAAATAACCATGACGGCCAGACTGCCTTTTTTTGGCAGGTTTTAGGCTATTTTTATATATTTTACACTTTTTTTCCATATCTTCAGTATATATGGTCCGATTTTCCCAATTTTTTAAGTTAAGGATTTAAAAATTAATTTTTTTGTCGTTTTAAGTAAACAACCATGACGGCCAGACTACCTTTTATCAGGTTTTTGGCTATTTTTATATGTTTTACATATTTCCCCATATCTTTGTCTATTTTGATCCAATTTTCAAACTTTTATGTGATATCAGTATCAAAATAATTTTTCCCATTGTTATGAGCATCTTTAATATAATTTTGACCATCGTCAACATACAAAATAAAACAAGGTTTCATGTTTATTTTATCCAATAAATCTATTCTTGATTTTAGTAAAAACCTTTTAAATCTACCTGTACGTATTCCCATCTACGATTTTTAGTGCTTCGCTACTTATGGATGTTGTCATCCTTGTTTTGGGTGTAAATTGTCTATCCTATTAATGAGCAAGCATACAGTTTGTAATTTACATTGTCTGTCGGTCAATAAATATAAAAATTTGTAGAAAACTATATTTGTACGCCTGTACGTCACTCCGTCCTGCTAAAAAATATCTTTTTGGAAAAATTAGGTGTTAATGTATTTTTTTCACCAATTAAAATATTTTTGATGCTTTATTGTCCTTTTTATGGCTGTAAGGACCCTTGAAACAATGGTTTTAGTCACACATGTTAAAGTAGCAGGATGTCTTTTTTTTCAAACTGTCTAAAAGGGGGACGTAACTGAAGCTTTTTTGATGCTGGGGGGGGGGGGGGTTTTCTCCGGAACCACTTGATGAACCGTGCAAATTTTTTGGACTTAAGCTTTTAGGGGTATGAACATCTTATGGTTTCAAAGTCAACCCCCTACCCCCACCCCCTAGCCCCCCGGGGCTCCAAACCCCCCTAAAAATGAACCTAACCTTAATTTTCTCAGAAACTATTTGACCAATAGGGATGATTTATTAAACTTAAGCTTATATGGTTATAAACTAACTTCTAGTTTAGAAGTCACCCCCCTGCCGCCAACTCCTAGCCCTCCGGGGCTCAAAAAAACCCTAAAAATGAACCTAACCTTAATTTTCTCAGAAACCATTCGACCAATAGAGATGATTTCTTAAACTTAAGCCTTTATGGTTATAAACTAGCTTTTGGTATAGAAGTCACCCCCCTGCCGCTAACCTCTAGCCCTCCGGGGATCAAAAAAAAACATTAAAATGAACCTAACCTTTATTTTCTCAGAAACCATTTGACTAATAGAGATGATTTCTTAAACTTAAGCTTTTATGCTTATAAACTAACTCCTAGTCTAGAAGTCACCCCCCTGCCACCAACCCCTAACCCTCTGGGGCTCCAAAAAACCCTAAAAATTAACCTATCCTTAATTTCCTTACAAACCATTTGACCAATAGAAATGATTTCTTAAACTTAAGCTTTTAAGGTTATAAACTAAATTTTGGTTTATAAGTCACCCCCCTGCCGCCAACCCCTAGCCCTCCAGGGCTTCAAAAATCCTAAAAATTAACCTAACCTTTATTTTCTCAGGAACCATTTGACCAATAGAGATGATTTCTTAAACTTAAGCTTTTATGCATATAAACTAACTTATAGTTTATAAGTCACCCCCCTGCCGCCAACCCCTGGCCCTCCAGGACTCCAAAAATCCCCAAAATAAACCTAACCTTAATTTTCTCAGAAACCATTTGATCAATAGAGATGATTGCTTAAACTTAAGCTATAATGCTAATAAACTAACTTCTAACTTTAGAAGTCTTCCCACCCCTGCCGCCAACCCCTAGCTCTCCTGGGCTTAAAAAAATCTTAAAAATGAACCTAACTTTAATTTTCTCAGAATCCATTTGATCAATAATAGAGATGGTTTTTTATGTGTATAAACTACTTTTTTGTTTGGCAGATATATGGTTATAAACTAAATTTTATTTTAAACCCCGAACAAACATATTCTGCAAATCTGAATTTTCAAAATAGCAGCTTTATTAGGTATTCATTTAGGATGATTTTACAATAAATATGAAATGTAGATGCCTCTTTTGGTTACAAAATTCCACTGTTATTTTTTAATTAACAAGCACCAATAAAGCACAAGATCTCAAAAACAGCATTTGGGGGTAATACTGGTGAACAAACATATTATGCAAATCCAAAACAAAGCAACAAAAAAAAGGTTTTTTGGCACTTTTCTCCTCTTTTAAAGATTGATTATGATAAAATAATATTTTTTTAAGGGATTTATGCATTAATTATTATGAAATATAGTATAAGGTAGAAATTAATGATTTTTCTAAATAAGAAATGATTGAAAAAAATAAATTCGATCCCTATCACTTTAGAGGACAGTTGCTGATCCCCAGTCTTATGGATGAACCTAAATACATGTTAAAGATAAAAATTACCCTGAAAAGTATACAAAAATGTTTTTTTATATGTTAAAAAAATTCATTTTAAAATCTTGATTTTGAGGATGATGACCTTTCAGATGCTCCTGTTGGTGGTGATGGTGAGCCAAATGTTATCTAAGTACATGCCCATTACAACAACTTGTCTATGAACCTATGTACCATTTTTTGTAGTCATAGCAGCCTCCAATGGAGCCTTCCGACAATAAATATAACCATCTTCTAAAAACTACAGTATTCACCTTATGAATTGAAGTAAATAAAATTGCAATTCTTTTCTTTTTTAATAATGCTGGGCTGGAGGATGCTATAACTACAAAAATTGGATCATAGTTTAATATATAAGTTGTCATCATAGACACGCACTTTGATAACATTTGGCTCACCATCACCACCAATAGGGGCATCTTAAAGGTCATCATCCTCAAAATCAAGATTTTAAAATAGATTTTTTCAACACACCAAAAAACATTTTTGTATAATTTTCAAGGTAATTTTTATCTTTAACATGTATTTAGGTTCATCCATAAGACTGGGGGTCAGCAGCTGTCCTCTAAAGTGATAGGGATCGAATTAATTTTTTCAAACATTTCTTATTTAGAAAATTCATTAATTTCTACCTTATACTATATTTCATAATAATTAATGCATAAATCCCTTAAGAAATTATCATTTTATCATAATCAATCTTTAAAAGAGGAGAAAAGTGCCAAAAAAGCCTTTTTTATTTGCTTTGTTTTGGATTTGCATAATATGTTTGTTCACCACTATTTCCCCCAAATGCTGTTTTTGAGATCTTGTGCTTTATTGGTGCTTATTAATTAAAAAATAACAGTGGAATTTTTTAACCAAAAGAGGCATCTACATTTCATATTTATTGTAAAATCATCCTAAATGAATAATAAAGCTGCTATTTTGAAAATTCAGATTTGCATAATATGTTTGCTCGGGGTTTAGAAGTCACCCACCCCATAGCCCCCCTTGGCTCAAAAACCCCCTAAAAAATATTTTTTTTAAAACATGCTTTCAGAGGAATAACCTAACCTCAGTTGTCTCAGTAACAGCATTACAGGGTGGCCACAATGTACGGATGTACGGAAATGTACGGAAATGTACGGATTTTTTAAAAAGTGCTAAAAAAATGTACGGATTGTACGGATTTTTCATTTTGGTGTATGGAATTTTCGAGCATGGTGTTATAATTAGTGTATTATCTTTAAAAATTAAGTAAAATGTATCATTTGTTGGGATCATTGAAGAGAATGAAGTTTCCGGTTTCGTCGTTTTTTCACAGTAGCCTTTCTCCTATTTCTAGCCCCTGTGGGGGGCTCTAGCCCTGCGGGGCATATTTTCTAACCCTGCCTGCGGGGCAATCATTGACATTTAATTAACCTAACCTAAAATAACCCTTCAAAAGCTGCTGTGAAAAAATACGATGAAACCGGCAACTTCTTTTTCTTTTCATGATCCTTTTTTTGTTCTGTATCATTATAATATTTGTAACTGTAAGTTACATTTAGATTTCACGGGAACCAGTTTGGACAAGAATGGTGTACCAGAAGTTGAATTATTCAAACTATTCAAGATTTGTCTTCAAAGTTTCTATTCAAAGTTAGAACAAAACTTATTTAACAAAAGTGGCTTCTTTATGGATGGTAGGAACTAATTTGAAGAAAATTTTGAAATCGGGCTTCCAGGTCAAGGTACTGCAGGCCTCCAGATGGATCCTGGACAGGTAAAAACTGAAATTTTTTCTATTAAAGTTAGAACAAAACTTATTTAACAAAAGTTGATACTTTATGGATGGTATTAACTAATTTAAAGAAAATTTTAAAATTGGGCTCCAGGTTCAGGTTCTGCAGGCCTCCAGGTAAATCCAGGACAGGTAAAAATTGAATTTTTTACTTTAAAAGTTAGAACAAAACTTATTTAACAAAAGTGGTTTCTTTATAGATGCTATTAACTAATTTGAAGAAAATTTTAAAATCGGGCCCCAGGTCAAGGTACTGGTAGGATCAAGGTGGATCCTGAACAGGTAAAAACGGAAATTATTTACTATTTAAGTTAGGAAAAAATTTATTTAACAAAAGTTGTTACTTTTTAGCTAGTATTACCTAATTTATAGAAAAAGACGAAATCAAGTTTTGTTCTAACTTTATTAGGAAAAATTTTCAGTTTTTATCTGTTCAGGATCCACCTGGAGGCCTGCAGTACCTGAACCTGAAGCCCGATTTTAAAATTTTCTTCAAATTAGTTCCTACCATCCATAAAGTATCAACTTTTGTTAAATAAGTTTTGTTCTAACTTTTAAACTAAAAAATTTCAATTTTTACCTGTCCAGGATCTACCTGGAGGCCTGTAGTACCTAAACCTGGAGCCCAATTTCAAAATTTGCTTTAAATTAGTTAATACCATCCATAAAGTATCAACTTTTGTTAAATAAGTTTTGTTCTAACTTTTAAAGTAAAAAAATTCAATTTTTACCTGTCCAGGATCCACCTGGAGGCCTGCAGTACCTGAACATGGAGCCCAATTTCAAAATTTTCTTTAAATTAGTTAATACCATCTATGAATTATCAACTTTTGGTTAATAAGTTTTGTTCTAACTCTAATAGAAAAAATTTTCATTTTTTACCTGTCTGGGATCCACCTGGAGACCTGCAGTACCTGGACCTGGAGCCCTATTTCAAAATTTTCTCCAAATTTGTTCCTACCATCCATAAAGAAACAACTTTTGTTAAATAAGTTTTGTTCTGGAGGCCTGCAGTACCTGAACCTGGAGCCCGATTTCAAAATTTTCTTCAAATTAGTTAATACCATCTATAAAGAAGCTACTTTAGTTAAATAAGTTTTGTTCTAACTTTTTAAGTAAAAAATTTCAATTTTTACCTGTCTAGGATCTACCTGGAGGCCTGAAGTACCTGAACCTGGAGCCCAATTTCAAAATTTTCTTTAGATTAGTTAATACCATCCATAAAGTATCAACTTTTGTTAAATAAGTTTTGTTCTAACTTTAATAGAAAAATTGATCTTGATCAGTACCTAGTATGAAACCAATTTTACTAAATAATATATTTACTACATAGTAGAAAAATGTACGGAAATGTGCGGAAATGTACGGAAAAATGTACGGATTTTTTTTTAGCATGCACGGAAATGTACGGATTTTTTTTAAAAACCTTGTGGCCACCCTGGCATTATTAAATGTGCAGATATTTTGGACTTCAGCTGTTATGGGAAAAAATTAACTTTTCGTTAATGAATTAATAATTAAAGATTTATTTTACTATTTTAGGAGAAGAAGGATGTCAATCAATTTTGTAAGAGTTGGGACTCTATACTTTGTTTGCGGCAGGGGGGTGACTTCTAAACTATAGTTAGTTTATAAGCTTAAAAGTATAAGTTTAAGAAATCATCCCTATTGGTCAAATAGTTCCTGAGAAAATTAAAGTTAGGTTCATTTTTAGGGTTTTTTGGAGCCCCGGAGGGCTAGGGGTTGGCGGCAGGAGGGTGACTTCAAAATCCAAATTTAGTTTATAACCATAAAAGCTTAAGTTTAAGAAATCATCTCTATTGGTCGAATGGTTTCTGAGAAAATTAAAGTTAGGTTCATTTTTAGGGTTTTTCGGAGCCCCGGAGGGCTAGAGGTTAGCGGCAGGGGGGTGACTTCTATACCAAAAGCTAGTTTATAACCATAAAGGCTTAAGTTTAAGAAATCATCTCTATTGGGTTGGCAGCAGGGGGGTGACTTATAATCTAGGAGTTAGTTTATAATCATAAAAGCATAAGTTTAAGAAATCATCCCTATTGGTCGATTGGTTTGTGAGGAAATTAAGGTTAGGTACATTTTTAGGGTTTTTTGAGCCCCAGAGGGCTAGGGGTTGGTGGCAGGGGGGTGACTTCTAAACTAGGAGTTAGTTTATAACCATAAAAGCTTAAGTTTAAGAAAAAATTAAGGTTAGGTTCATTTTTAGGATTTTTTTGAACCCCGGAGGGCTAGGGGTTGGCGGCAGGGGGGTGACTCATAATCTAGAAGTTAGTTTATAACCATAAAAGCTTAAGTTTAAGAAATCATCCCTATTGGTCGATTGGTTTGTGAGAAAATTAAGGTTAGGTACATTTTTAGGGTTTTTTGAGCCCCAGAGGGCTAGGGGTTGGTGGCAGGGGGGTGACTTCTAAACTAGGAGTTAGTTTATAACCATAAAAGCTTAAGTTTAAGAAATCATCTATTGGTTAAATGGTTCCTGAGAAAATAAAGGTTAGGTTCATTTTTATGGGTTTTTTTGATCCCCGGAGGGCTAGAGGTTAGCGGCAGGGGGGTGACTTCTATACCAAAAGCTAGTTTATAACCATAAAGGCTTAAGTTTAAGAAATCATCTCTATTGGTGGAATGGTTTCTGAGAAAATTAAGGTTAGGTTCATTTTTAGGGTTTTTGAAGCCCCGGAGGGCTAGGGGTTGGCGGCAGGGGGGTGACTTATAAACCAAAATTTAGTTTATAACCATAAAATCTTAAGCTCAAGAAATCATCTCTATTGGTCGAATGGTTTGTGAGGATATTAAGGTTAGGTTCATTTTTAGGGTTTTTTGGAGCCCCAGAGGGCTAGGGGGGGTTGGTGGCAGGGGGGTGACTTCTAAAGTAGGAGTTAGTTTATAACCATAAAAGCTTAAGTTTAAGAAATCATCTCTATTGGTCAAATGGTTTCTGAGAAAATTAAGGTTAGGTTCATTTTTAGGGGGTTTTTGAGCCCTGGGGGGCTAGGGGGTGGGGGTTGACTTTGAAACCATAAGATGTTCATACCCATAAAAGCTTAAGTCCAAAAAATTTACACGGTTCATCAAGTGGTTCCTGAGAAAACCCCCCACCCTGCATCAAAAAAGCTTCAGTTACGTCCCCCTTTAATATTCATTAAAGTAGGAGTTAGTTTATAACCATAAAAGCTTAAGTTTAAGAAATCATCTCTATTGGGTTGGTGGCAGGGGGGTGACTTCTAAACTAGGAGTTAGTTTATAACCATAAAGGCTTAAGTTTAAGAAATCATCTCTATTGGTCAAATGGTTTCTGAGAAAATTGAGGTTAGGTTCATTTTAATGGGTTTTTTTGATCCCCGGAGGGCTAGAGGTTAGCGGCAGGGGGGTGACTTCTATACCAAAAGTTAGTTTATAACCATAAAGGCTCAACTTTAAGAAATCATCTCTATTGGTCGAATGGTTTCTGAGAAAATTAAGGTTAGGTTCATTTTTAGGGTTTTATTGAGCCCCGGAGGGCTAGGAGTTGGCGGCAGGGGGGTGACTTCTAAATTAGAAGTTAGTTTATAACCATAAAAGCTTAAGTTTAATAAATCATCCCTATTGGTCAAATGGTTTCTGAGAAAATTAAGGTTAGGTTCATTTTTAGGGGGGTTTGGAGCCCCGGGGGGCTAGGGGGTGGGGATAGGGGGTTGACTTTGAAACCATAAGATGTTCATACCCCTAAAAGCTTAAGTCCAAAAAATTTGCACGGTTCATCAAGTGGTTCCGGAGAAAACCCCCCCCCCAGCATCAAAAAAGCTTCAGTTACGTCCCCCTTTGCCATTTTTAGATGGATCTTTAATCAAATGTTTTATTCAAATATCAGAATAGCTATTTTTCGCATCGTATTATAGACAGTTTTCCGTGGATATTAAAATAAAAAAATATAAGATTACAACAAAATTGCAAACAAAACTGGTAGGTATTAGGGGGGGGGGGGGTTAATGCAACCATCTCGTAATCAGTGAGCAAATGGCACTTACAATTCGTATCTAGATCTGAAATTTTTCATGAGTAATCCTTGGTAGGTCTATTTTCCCTAAATCGAACAAAAAGTTGAAAAAGTAACGGCTAACGGCTCAGCCGTTTAGCCGTTTTTTGGCTATTTTTAGGGCAAATATGCCATAAATTATGTAGGAATCAACTTTTTGAAACATATTTTTGCTTTAAATCTTGTGAGATGATACAAAACAAGGATGACAACATCCATAAGTAGCGAAACATAAAAAAAAATATGTACAAGAAGATTTGAAGTGTATTTATTAATTGATTTATTGGAGAAAATAAACAAGAAACCCTGTTTTATTTGTATAATGATGACGGTCAAGGAAATTACATAAAAGATGCTCATAACAATGGGAAAAATTATTTTGATAATGATATCCCAAAAAAGTTTTAAAACTGGACCAAAAACACCAAAGATATGGGGGGAAATGTAAAAAAATATAAAAATAGCCAAAAACCTGCAAAAAGGAAGTCTGACCGTCATGGTTGTTTTCTTTAAACAAAAAGAAATTTAATTTTGATATGTATAACTGAAAAAAATTTAGAAATCGTACCATAAAAACCAAAGATATGGAGAAAAATGTGAAAAAATACAAAAATAGCCTAAAACCTGCTGAAAGGCAGTCTGACCGTCATAGTTGTTTTCTTTAAAGGACAGGAAATTTAATTTTGATATGTATAACTAAAAAAATTTTGAAAATCGGACCATAAACACCAAAGATATGGAGAAAAATGTGAAAAATACAAAAAATAGCCTAAAACCTGCTTAAAGGCAGTTTGACCGTTTAGATGTTTTCTTTAAACGACTGGAAATTTAATTTAGATATATATAACTGAAAAAATTTTGAAAATCGCACCATAAACACTGAAGATATGGAGAAAAATGAGAAAAATACAAAAATAGCATAAAACCTGCTAAAAAGCGGTCCTACTGCCATCGATGTTTTATACTTAATTGTGCTCCTTAACGATGGGAATGTTGTCAAAAAATTTCAGCTTTCTATCTTTTATAGGAGCTGAGTAAATCCTATTTCCCCCATAGCGTTACGGACTGACGGACGGACGGACAAAGTGAATTATAGAGTAGCTTCGCTACTAAAAAACATTTTTATATTTCTAGTACCAGCAACTAGCGGCTAGAACCTTTTGAAAACGTTTTGGAGCAGCATAGAGTATTATGTGGAGATAGGTTTCGTGATGATTTCCCTTGAAAATAGTTATAAAAATGGCTAAACTGCTGAGCCGCCAGCCGTTAGCCGTTACTTTTCCAACTTTTTGTTCAATTTAGGGAAAATAGACCTACCAAGGATTACTCATGCAAAATTCCAGATCAAAATTCGAATTCTAAGTGCCATTTGCTCACTGATTACGAGATGGTTGCATTAACCCCCCCCCCTTTTATGATTTTTATTTTGATATTCGTAGAAAAATGTGAGGCTATACATGATTTTTCAGTATGGCTGAGAAATAATTATAACCAGCGAATAATAATTGGTTTCGAAGCCATTCTGGAAAATAATTAAATTTCCAGTCGTTCTATGAAGTAACCAAAGACTGTAGCGTAACACATAGCGCATCCGCTTGTCGTAGGGGATGTGTTTAGTTCGAATCCAGTGAAGCAAAATTGTTTTTGTAAAAAAAAATCCTCCAAAATCACATACCTAAAACTCTACAAAAATTAAACAAAATCTTTTGTTAATACCTACCTACCCTTATTAATTTTTGTAGATTTTTTATGCGATTTTGGAGGATTTTTCACAAAATAATTTTGCCTCACTAAGTGACCCTAATTTTATTTTAAGAATCCACCTCAGGCACAATCCACAAGCCGATTAGAACCAGTTCTAATCCAGCAAATAATCAGCGGACTTGTATTTTAGTTGGACTTGAAGGAGCTGACCCGGGCAGGAGTTGGCAGCATTACAGACAAACTGGCACGAGAAGAAAAATTAGGGTAAGTCGTCAGGAGGGAGGAAACAATGGGCTGTTTATTACACTAGTCCCCAAAGTTTTATAGAAACATTATATATTCGTCGGCTTAAAAACTTTAGGGACTTTAATTAAATTTGATTGGTTGGATCATTAAGTTAAGTGTTCAAACGTTTCAACCAATATTTTTAAAATACCTAACTTATTACCTAGGAACCGCCGGGCGACACACAATGAGGTGGAGCGAAGAAGAAGAGACAATATTAATCATTGGATCATGAAACTAGGAACAGATTTCATGAAACCGTTTAATATCCGCTGGATTAGAACCTGTTCTCAGTCATAATATCCGCATAATGTCCGCGGAAAGCTGTCTATAATACGATGCTATAAAAAAAATGTATAAAACTCTGGGATCTAAAGGGATAAGACAATGGCCGATAAAAAAATTGTGTACATCCCTAATGATGATCTACAAAATTACCCCTTCTGTAGATTACAATGAGTTTGGACACTAATTGATGATTTTGGGACTAGTATAATACACAGCCCAATGTCCACTCCCTTATTAAAAGATTTATTGATAGATATACATGGATATATTGTTAGGGGATTGTCGATTTAGCTTGTTAATATGAACCTCATTGATTGGTCAGTTTGTTCATCCATTAGGAGGGGAGGTAATGGTGTAAAAGGGGAGAATAGGGATATCGTTTTAGCCAGCTGTTAGCATCACTTTCCTCAGAGTAGGTATATGAAAACCCTCCCCCAAAATAGTCATAAACCTTCTCTGAACCTTTAAGAAGCTCTTTTGTAAAGGAGAAACATGTCAGTTGAAATCCTTAGGAAAAGACAGATAGACAGACAGACATCCTATTAATTTTACAAGGGGATTTTTCCTATGTCTTTCTTTCCTTACTTATTTGTGAAACTGTGCTTAATGGATGTTGTCATCTTAGTTTTATTAAATCATTAGAGTAAAACACTAGAGGGAGAAAGGGTTAAATAACTTTATCTCCCCATCGCATCAACCTTGTGCAGCCTTTCTATTGGGTCATTGAAAATAAACCAATGGTGTTGCTTATATTAACTCAGTAGCAGAAAATAATTTGGAAGCAGACGAAAGAGGCCTTTGAAAAAGGAAGGGAGGTAATTGTCTGTAAATACATCCATATTATAGATCTGTTATTAAACCCATGAAATCTGAATCTGATGTTGGTAGGAAAACTTATTCCACAAGAGCCTGAAGAGGATCCTTTAACTATGGTAGGTACCTAGTTATTATTATATAACTTTGTTATATATAATAGCGGCTTCGCCCCTAGCCTCTAGGTGCTTTTCTCCAAGAGGTAATTAAAAAAAAATTGGAGCTGCCCCAGTATCAATTTCAAAATTTTCGGGGGGAAAAAATTGGATATTTCCCAGTATCAAATTCAAAATTTAAACAAAAAAAATGGGGGGGGGGGATTTTTGTTTTTGGGCGGGTTGTGGGTGTCCCACCTCCCCAAAAAATAGTCTAAAACCACCACAGGACCAGTAGGTATATTCCCTGAAGAGTAGAATCCGATCGGTTCAGTGGTTACCGAGATCTTAAGGGACAGACTGACAGACAGACAGACTGACAGACAGACATCAAGCTACTTTGTATTATACTAGCGGCTTCGCCCCTAGCCTCTAGGGGCTTTGCCCCAAGAGGTGATAAAAAAAAAATTATGGCGAAAATCGTAAAGGACCATGGAAATCTCCTTCAAAAAAAAAAAAAAAAAAAAAAAATGGGGGGGGGATTTTTTGGTTTTTGGGGGGGTTGGGGGTGTCCCACCCCCCAAGAAAATAGCTTAAAACCACCACAGGAACAATAGGCAGATACCCTGAAGAGTAGAATCCGATCGGTTCAGTGGTTACCGAGATCTTAAGGGACAGACAGACAGACGGACAGACAGACATCGTTCTACTTTGTATTATAGATACATATTAATTAGTTGCGAAGCTACCTTATAATTTCAAATGTCAGTCAGTCTGTCTGTCTGTAAGAGACAAAAGAGACAAGGTGGGGGGAATGTAGTTTTCTCGGCCCCTTTTTAAGACACCCGAAATAGACACCTGAAATTTTCAGGGATTAAATATGTAAAAATTTGTCATATTTTCACCAAGTTTCATTAGGATTTGTCAAATAATTAGGGGTGCTAGATCGATTCCTAATCAAGATAGACTGCTAAAATTTTCGGGGTTTGAAAAAGTTCAAATTCTGCAACTTTTATCATTGAGTTTCATTGAGATTTGCATATTCATTGGGGTGCTAGATCGATTCTTAGATTTTCACATTTGAATTTAAAATCTTTCATGACTTACTTTAGTTAATTGTTCGTTCTGCTCGTTTTTTCCAGATGTAAGGCGTTCTGTTTTTGGTAAGGGGCTATTCTCGGTAATTTCGACCTACCTTCATAAAATGACCTTTATCTCCATGTTCGTATCGAATGACAGAAAAAAAACATATAAGCAAAGTTGTTGATTATTACCTTCGCTTCAATAATGTTTAAACAAGGATGACAACATCCATAAAAGCGAAGCACTGAAACGGTAGGACAAACGGACATTAACACTTGTATAGTGTCATAACTGAATAATCAGAATATAAAAGTATAAGAGTCGAAGCAAAATTGTAAGTAAATTTGTTGAAAAGCTGCTTGATACAGGATAATGTTTATGGATTGGACATACTTACATTTTTTAGACTTGATTATAGAGTTGCTTCGCTTATAAGATTGTACTTTGTTGTCACTGGAATCAATATACCAAAAATCAGATAAACCGGATAATGATTTTTGGTAATGATTATAGAGTTGCTACACTTTCTAAATCGTACCTAACTACTACAGGAATCACCATGCAAAGTTTAAAATCGATAGGACAATTCTAACATGCCTGCCTAAATTAAAGAAAAAAAGCTATCTGTCGGACGGACGGACCGACCTAAGGTCTCACGAAAGTCGGACGAAATATTTATTTTTCACTTTTTTTCAATAGGTCAAAAAAGATTGAGTTGTCAAACGAAACTATGGCTAGTCAATCAAACAAAACTCATCTTGAATATTTATTTCCAGTACAGCTTGAAAACGATTCATATCCAGTGGATAGCAACCGGTTCTCAGCCATACTGAAAAATCATGTATATAGCAGATAATTACAAAAGATTTTAAATAAAAAGTATAAAATTATTACCAGTTTTGGTTTCCCGGGCCTTGAGCCCGTCAGGTCTATCAAAACTGGTTTTAATTTTATAAATATACATTTTCATATCCGCGGAAAGCTGTTTATTAATAACTATTTGTAGAATGGGAACAAGCAAGCGCTGTCCAAAGGTGGAATATTGGCGAAGGCGTGCGAGTATCTTACTGAAATGAGGTATATATCTATCTATCTTTCTATCTATCTGTCTGCCTGTCTATCTGTATATCTATCTATCTATCTATCTATCTCTATCTATCTGTCTGTCTGTCTGTCTGTCTGTCTGTCTGTCTGTCTGTCTGTCTGTCTGTCTGTCTGTCTGTCTGTCTGTCTATCTGTCTGTGTGTTTGCGAGTATCTTACTGAAATGAGGTAGGTAGCAGGGATCTAAAGGGATAAGACAATGGCCGATTATTTGATGTATAACCCAATTAATAACGCATAAAATAAACCCTTCTGTAGATTAGGGTAGATAGGGTTGGGCCGGATACCGGATATCTGGCCAACACCGTATATACGGAAAAGTACCGGGTATCTTGCCGGATAACCGGATATCTGGAATCAGAAATTGATATTGAAAATGGCTTTAGATGTTTGTTATTTTATTGTCTGATTCTTGCTATTAAACCGTTTTTCCTCCTTTTACCTGGCAAATCTAATTGGATTGAAAACAATTTAGATTTTTTTAGAAGTAGGGGTTAATTTATACTTTGAGTGCTCAATTAAGTTGAGTGTTCAAACGTTTCAACCACTAATTTCAACATATATTTAGAGAAACCAACAACTATTTGCGAGAATCGCTGGCGGAGAAGGAGGAAATCTTGGCAGACAATGAGAGATTACATTCTGAAAATAATAAGCTGCAGGTAATCCGCTGGATTATAACCGGTTCTCGCCCATGCTATCCGCATAATAACCGCGGAAAGCTGACTATAATCCTCTTTTTTCCCGTAAACAATGAAAGATAACATTCTGAAAATAATAAACTGCAGGTAATCCGCTGGATTAGAACCGGTTCTCGGCCATGCTATCCGCATATTATCCGCGGAAAGCTGTTTATAATCCTCTTTTTCGATAGAATATTGACCCCCATTGTTTTTACAATGAACAAGAATGACAACATTCATAAAAGCGAAGCTCTGAAACGGTTTAGGAATAACGAACATTAACTCTTGTAGGGTGTCAGAACTGAATTTAAAAGTTTTAACAAAATTGTACGTAAATTTGTTGCAAAACTGTTAAATATAGGATACTGTTTAAAGGAAACACTTAAATTTTTAGAACTTGATTATAGAGAACATGCTTCGTATAAAATATTTTACTTTGTTGACCAAGGAATCAGTATTTCAACAAGGATGACAACATCCATAAAAGTGGAGCTCTCAAATGTTAGGACAAACGGACATTACCTAACACTTGTATAATGTCAGAACTGAATAATCAGAATATAAATGTATAAGAGTCAAAGAAAAATTGTAAGTAAATTTGTTGAAAAACTGCCTGACGGACAGACGGACAGTGGTAGTATGAACCAGGGAAGGAGGGGACATTGGGCTGTCTATTGCACTAGTCCCCAAAGTTTTACAATCACGTTTGTTTATTCTTTGGCTTTACAACTTTGGGGACTTTTAATGAATTTTGACTAGCTGTTCCATTAGGTCGAGTCTCAACCACTAAATCATAATGTAATTTACGGAAGGGGTCATTATGTGTCATAATTTGGGATAAACACTGATTTATCGGCCATTGTCTTATCCTTTTTTTATTTAAGCTTGAAGTGGCGCAGCTAAGAAGTCAACTTAATCAAATTAACCAGGAAAACAATTTTAATATTCACGGAAAGCTGTCTATAATACAAAGAGATATAAATAACTATTCTAGTATGGCTTCGAAACTGATTGATATCCGCTGGATAAGAACTGGTTTTCTGTCATGCTAAAAAATCATGTTTAGCATCGAATTACAAACAGTTTTCCACAAACATTAGAATAAAAATCAGGTAATTTATATAGACTTCATTTTGAGGACTAAGTAAGGTAGGTACATTCCCCCAAATATATGAAAACGATCTCTAACAAAAAGATTTTAACAATTTTAAGATAAATTTTTTTTGGGGGGGGCGTACACTCCTTCCAAACAAAAAAAAACATACAGACTGACATCTCGCCTTTTTTTAGTACTAATTTTTTTTTAAAGGCCCCTATAGTATAGATGTTACGTATATACAGATAACTACCTCCCCTTTATTTTTCCCCCTTTTCGTCTGCTAGCAAATTATTTTCTGCTACTTGGCCGCAATAGGTTGATTTTCAAAGAACTAATTAAGAGTCGGCACATAGTCATTGGGAAAGGGAAATGAAGTTATTTAACCCCTTCCCTATCTAGTGTTTTACTCTATTGTTAAGTTAACAATATAAAGTGGAAAAGAAAACTCAAAAAATTAGATTGTTTTTGTTTTCCATAGATAAAACCTAGTTCGAGCATGCTATCATCAGGAAACACAGCAGTTTATCATTAATACTCAGGGATCTAAAGGGATAAGACAATGGCCGATAAATTGATGTACATCCCCAATGATAATATTCAAAATTACCCCTTCTGAATTAAAAATTTAAAGTTTGATCGCTCGACTTAATGAGCCAACCAATTACAATTCACCCACCACCAACGAATAAGAAAACGTTATTATAAAACTTTGGTGACTAGTGTAATAAACAGCTCATGGTCCCCTTTCTCTCGGATCATTAATAGCTGTATATCATCAACTATTGCGTCGCCCCTAGCATCAAGGAATTTTAAAAATAGCCTAAAACCACCATGGGTCCTCTGTGAAGCTTAACTTAAATAAAATCATTTTTATATGATAATTTTTCCTAAGTTTTAAGATTTTTTGGATGGACCTCCTGGGAGGCCTGCAGCTCCTGAACTTGTAGACCTATCCAAAAAATCTTAAAACTTGGGAAAATTTATCTGATATAAGAATGATTTTATGACTAATAACCTGTCCTCTCAGTCCAAAGATATTTACTATACTCACTGTTTCCGCAAAAGTGCCTGTTAAATAGCTGTGTGTCACGTGACCTCCAGGTACAACCAATTTTTTTTGGTGGTCCATTTTTGAAGGCAAAAAAATCATAGAAGGGGTGATCTGACAAAAATCTGTCGAAGTATCAAATGAAATTATTGGCAATAAACTACAACTTTGCTTTCCAAAAGATCTCTCGCAAACGTTTAAAACATCGTTAAAAAACGGTTTTAAAAACAGCTGTGTTACGTGACCTTCAGGTACAACAGATAGCCTGCTGGGAGATTCGGACAAAGAAAGCTCGACAGAGGGAATTATTAAGCAAGACATCAACTTTGGTCTATAGTAGCTCCGCTACAGCTATCAACAAGGAATGGTATGATAATATTTTGATTGCACAACCTTTTTTGCGAGTGCTAAGCGAGAGAGAGGGTACAATTGGCTGTTTATTACACTTGTCCCCAAAGTTTTATAATTTTCTTATCTGTTTGCTTTTGGGACTTTAGTGAATTTTGATTGGTTGGTTCATTAAGTTGAGTTTTCATACGTTTCAACCTATAATTTTCATCTTCAGAAGGGGTGATTTTGTGTATCATAATTGGGGATGTGTAACAATTTATCGGCCATTATCTTATCAGAGAGAGAGAGAGTGGATTTTGGACTGTTTATTACACTAGTCTCCAAAGTTTATAAAAACGTTTTCTTATTCATTGGCTTAACAATCTTGGGGGCTTTTAATGAATTCTCATAGGTTGGTTCATTGAGTTGAGTGTCCAAACGTACATTGATGCACATCCCCAAAGATAATACACAAATTTTCCCCTTATGTAGATTTCAATTAGTAGTTGAAACGTTTGGACACTCAAATAATGAACCAACCAATCAAAATTCAATAAAAGTCCCCTAAACTTGTTAAGACAACGAGTAAGAAATTTTTTTTATAAAAATTGGGGGGTAGTATATGAAACAGACAATGCTTGTTTTTCTCTATAATAAAGTAAAGGATGTCTGTCTGTCTATCTTTACCAAAGGATCTCGCCAACCACTGAACCGATACGGTTCTCCATGACAGGGTAGCTTCTCATTAGAATGAGGTGGAGGGGGGGGGGAGGGTCCCACCACCCTCCCATGAGAAATCGCCGAAAAAAAAACATACAAACATGATTAAAAAACAGATGATCTAAACATACACAAATTAGATGTTTAAAAACAAAATAAAGTGCCACTAGAGACCTCTAGGGCCGGGGGCGTAGACACAGTATCATAAAAATTATCAAACCTATAGTTTTAGAAACAATATATCTATCTATCTACCCCTGTCTTTTTAGGTGAGGAACTTTTAGTAGCGCAGCTACTCTTTAATTAGGGCTGTACGTACTGTGTAACCTACTAGCGGCTACGCCCCTAGAGGCCTCTAGGGACACCTGAGGAGGTGAAAGTTAAATTGGATAACCCAATTTCTTATGTTAGATTTTAAAAGAAAAAAAAACTTGGGATGGGATTTTTTTTTTATTGAGGGGGGGGGAGATTTTTTTCTAGGGGCTATTTCTCTTGGGAGGGTGGTGATCCCCTCCCCCAAAATAGCTATAAACTTTCACAGGACCTATGAAAAGCTTCCCTGTTAAGGAGAACCCGATCGGTTCAGCGGATAGCGGGATCCTTTGGCACAGACAAATAGACAGACAAACATCCTTTTAATTATAAGGATAGAAGATGAGATCTTATTTTAATGTATCTGTGAACTTAATTCTGCTTAGCTTAAAGGAAGCCTGCAAGATATACACCAATATAATTGCTGAAAGACTGCCACAAGTAAACAGATTTTTTTTTAGAGTTTTTGATATAATCTTTTACTGGCAACCTAACTTATTGTCAAAAATAAGCTAATAATTTTCTTTCTATGCGACGTAATTTAATATTGAAATTTCTAAAATGTCAATTTGAAATGCTTATAACTTTTTTTTATTGAAGCTAGAGACTTCAAATTTGGGTTATTGGGTCTACTGTGGCAGTCTTTTAGCAGTTAAAGCGGTGTATTTCTTGCTGGCTTCCTTTAATGATGTTTATGATTATATGGTCAAACGTCCTTCAGACAACCAACTCTTTGATTGCATCATCTTTGTCTGGATTTCCTAACTATGAATGGTTGCGCCTGTTCTTAGCCAAGGCAAATCTCCCACTCGTATTACAGACAATTTTCCACGAAAATTAAAATTAATTTTTTTTTTGTTTTATACCCGGGGAAAGCTGTCTATAATATTGGATTTTCAAGTATGGCTTCGAAACCGATTGATATCCGTTGGATTAGGACCGGTTCTCAGCCATACTGAAAAATCATGTATCATATCGTATTACAGACAATTTTCCACGAATAAAAAAACTGGTAAAAATCATATAATTTTTCAATTTAATATCCGCGGAAAGCTGTCTATAATACGATGCAATACATATTTAAAGGATTTTTTTCTTATTACATTTTTAACTATTTATTTATTTTTAGGATATCAAATAAGAAGAAAGAAAGAAAAAACCTGCAAGTCACAAAGTTTCAAATTTTTCAGAAATTGGCATTAAACGGATTATTTTTATAAAAAAAAAACAAGGATGACAACATCCATAAAAGCGAAGCACTTAAATTGTAGTACAAACGGACATTAACACTTGTATAGTGTCTTTCTAAATCGTACCTAACTACTACAGGAATCACTATGCAAAGTTTGAAATCGATGGGATAATTCTAACATGCCTAAATTAAGCCTAAAAAGCTATCTCTCTGTGACGGACGTACGGACGGACCTACTCTTATTATAGAAAAGCTTCGCTTTTAAAAAGTGTTCAAAGGGTGGAGGCAGTTGAGACTTAGGGAGGGAGGGTACAAGGGGCTGTTTATTACACTAGTCCCCAAAGTTTTATAATAATGTTTTCTTATTCGTTGACTCAATAACTTTGGGGACTTATTGAATTTAGTTGAGTGTCCGAACGTTTCAACAACTAATTGCAATATATTATATAGAAGGGGTTATTTTGTGTATAATCATTGGGGGATGTATTTTAATTTATTGGCCTTTGTCTTAAAATTCCAAAAAGTGTCCCATCCGCCTCAACCCTTTAATTTTTCAAATAGTTATTTATCGCATCGTATTATAGACAGCTTTCCGCGGATTTCGTGGAAATTTGTCTATAATACGACACAGTATGATACAGTATGGCTGAGAACCTGTTCTAATTCAACGGATATTAATCGATTTCGAAGCCTTACTGTGGATAGAAGTGTCAAATTTCAATTTACAAAGATTTTTTAATAAAAAGTTGGACGATTTTTTTCTTTCTGATTTTTTCTTCTTCAAAAAGTCTATTTCTGTTATTAATCTTAGGTCAAATTTTAGATAATTATTTTTTTGTTTTTACAGGGATCTAAAGGGATAAGACAATTGAAAATAATAGACTCTACATCCCCCAATATGATAAACATAATTAGTCATTAAGTACCTACTCTTTTATGTAGTTTTTAATTATTTTTGGTTAAAATTTTAGATCAAATTATCTCCAAACAAAAGGTATTATTATGTTTATTATAATTGGGGTACACAACCATAGAGTGTTAATAAACTAGTCCACAAAGTTTTATAATACCTAATAATTTTCATATTTGTGGGCTTAACAACTTTTGGGACTTATAATTTATTGATTCATTAACCACTTTTAATCTACAGAAGGGGAAATTTTGTGTATCATTAGGGATGTACATTAATTTATCGGCCATTGTCTTATCCCTTTAGATCCCTTTTTATAATTAACGGCAATTTTCTCCCCCCCCCCCCTGCCTTTCCACTTATTAAATAAATATTAATAAATAATTATTTATCGCATCGTTTCACAGACAGCTTTCCGCGGATATTTAAATGAAAAATTAATTAGCGCCGAGGGCCCGACGGTCCAGGCCAACAAAACTGTCTTTGATTATAAAATTTTATTTCAATATTCGTGGAAAATTGTCTTTAATACGATGCTAAACATGATTTTTTAGTATGGCTGAGAACCGGTTCCAAAATAGCGGATATTAATCGGTTTCATAGCCATACTGAAAATAATTTCTTGTTTGTTTTTTACTTGGGTTATGTTAGGAGCACCAAAGGCATTAAAAAGGGGGATTCCTGTGCTCGATAGGCACTTTGAGGGGAAACACCTAATATCTTATAATTATTTAATGTAAAAAACATGTTGGCAAATTAAAATAAATTCTATGTGAAATATTACTATTTAGTATCTATAATACAAAGTAGAACGATGTCTGTCTGTCTGTCTATCTGTCTGTCTGTCTATCTGTCTATCTGTCTATCTGTCTGTCTGTCTATCTGTCTATCTGTCTGTCTGTCTATCTGTCTGTCTATCTGTCTGTCCGTCTGTCTGTCCGTCTGTCTCTGTCTGTCTTTCTGTCTGTCAATTTGTCTGTCTATCTGTCTGTCCGTCTGTCTCTGTCTGTCTCTTTCTGTCTATTTGTCTGTCTATCTGTCTGTCTGTCTATCTGTCTGTCTGTCTTTATGTCTGTCTGTCCGTGTGTATATCTGTCTGTTTGAAGCTTAAGAGCTCAGTAACTACTGAACCGATTTGGCTATACTCTTCAGGGAATATACCTACTGGTCCTGTGATGCTTTTAAGCTATTGTTTGTTTGGGGTGGGACAATCCAAATCCTCCCGAAAAAGAAAAATATCCCCCCTCCCTCTTTTTGGAATCTAAAATTTTGCCAAAAATTAATTTAAAAGGGAGGGGAAATTCCTATTACCTCTTGGGGCGAACCTCCTAGAGGCTAGGAGCGAATCCGCTTGTAATTCAATAAAACAAGGATGACAACATCCATAAAATAAACTTTAAAATCAGCAGGAAGGACAAACGAACAATAACTCTTGTAGGGTGACAGAACTTTTTGTTAGTCTAAACAAAACTGTACTTAAATTTGTTGTAAAGTTGCGTAGATTCAGTAAAAGGACATACTTCGATATTTAGGATTTGCCTAGGATTGTAGAGATGCCTTATTTATAATATTGTACCTTGTTGTAATAGAAATCAGTTTTCCAACAATTAGATGAATACTAATAGGATATAGTTATACAACCCAAAAGATTGGAGTCGAAAGAAAACATAAGCATGTTCTTAATGGACGTACAGACTTTCTGTTACTGATTATAGAGGTGCTACGCTTTCCTTGTTGTACCTTATTGTTAAAGGAATCAGCATGCAAAGTTTGATAGGACTAGGGTTGACAATCCGAATCCGGAATCCGCCCAATTTTTGGACAATTTTGAAATCCGGAATCCGTTTTTTAATAGCGGATTCGGATTCTTAATTGGTAGGCTAAACCCAGCGTCTTGAGTTTTTTTCTCCCCCTTTTTGAAGGCAAAGATTATCATAATTATATATAATATCTTTCAAAATCTAGTTCGATTCTCGAAAGTGAATTATAGAGAACACCAAGAACAATAATTTTAAGGACATATATAGCACTTAAATTTTTTAATTTAAAAAAAGGCTTTTAAATATTGCTAGAATCCAGAAAACGCCAAAAATAAAAATCCGGAATCCGCCATTTTTTGACGGATTCTTGTAAGAATCCGTATCCGGTCCAAAAATTTGACGGATTGCCATCCCTAGATAGGACAATTCTAACCTTTTCAATAGTATCCCAGAGTATCGAAAAGTATCCAAGCTACCACAAGAAAAGTATCCAAGATACCACAAGAAAAGTATCCAAGCTACCACAAGAAAAGTATCCAAGCTACCACAAGAAAAGTATCCAAGCTACCACAAGAAAAAACAAACCAAAGTAGGTATTCTATGAAGAAAACATTTTGGGTATAGTCCCTTTCGTGGCAACGCTCCTTAAGGGGCGATTCTTCGTATTTTTCATAGAAGCTTTTCTCCTGTTTCTATCCCCTGCGGGGGGCTCTAAACCTGCGGGGCCAGGCCAATATAACCTAAAATAACCAACCTATTAAAAGCCATTTTAAAAATACGAAGAATCGTACCTTTACAGTATAGCTTGGGAATTTTGTGTATCATATTGGGGATGTACATCTATATACCAGCCATTGTCTAATCCCTTTAGATCCCTGGTACTTAACCTAATTTATAAAGTAGTAAGGTGTTTTTTTTGTCTGTTTCTTGAGATTTCAATAACTACTGCATCGATTGAGTACTCCATTTTAGAAAAGCTTTACATAAGCCTTGGAACGGTTTAAGGCTATTTTTAGACTTGAGGCTCGGAACAGTTTTATACTATTTTTTCCGTTGCTTCCCCTTCGAATAGAGATCCCTAGATGCGATAGGCTATCTATAATACAAAGTAGAACGATGTCTGTCTGTCTGTTTGTTTGTACCAAAGGATCTCGCTAACCGAACTGGTTCTCCTTTACAGGGTAGCTTCTCATAGGTCCCGGGAAGGTTTTCTTTGGGGATGGGATATCTTCCCCCCTCAAAAAAAAATAAAAATTAAAAATACCCCCCCCCCTATAAAAAAAAAACAATTTTCTTTATAAAACTAACATTAAAATAGGGGGGGGGGGTCGACTAACCTCCCCCCTCCCAAAATAAAAAATAGATCATTTTTATTTTAAATCTAAAATATGAAAAATTAGGTGATCAAATCTCTTGGGGCGAAGCCGCTTGTTTTCTTATAATAAAGTAACAGGAAGTTTGTGTGTTTGTATGTTTGTACCAAAGGATCTCGCTAACCGCTGAACCGATCTGGTTCTCCTTTACAGGGTAGCTTCTCATAGGTCCCGGGAAGATTAATAACTATTTTAGGGGAGGGTACCACCACCCTCCCAAGAGAAATAACAATAAAATTGAAATATTCCCGCCGCATAGTGTCGCTAGCGTAGTGGCGCTGCGTAGAGACATGAATTTAACAGCTAATCATAACATAGACAAATTATTTCTCATATTAAATATTTAAATATAAAAAAAAAACATTTAAATGTCACTAGAGGCCTCTAGGGGCGTAGCCGCTATTTTTTTTATAAAGTGATAGGATGTCTATCTGTACCAAAAGATCTTTACCAGTTGTGTGCCTAATCATTCAAGGAATGATTCTTAATGATTCTTAGAATTTCATATGATGTCAGGGATCTAAAGGGATAAGACAATTGCCGATAACTAGATGTACATCCCCAATTATGATACACAAAATTACCCCTTCTGTAGGTTAAAGTTAGTGGTTGAAACGTTTTAACACTCAACTTCATAAACTAACCAATCATAATTCACTTTAAGTCCCCAAAGTTGGCAAGCCAACGTTTAAGAAAAACGTTATTATAAAACTTTGGGGACTAGTGTAATAAACAGACCATTGTCCCTTCTCTCTCTGATTTGATGTACTTACATATGTCTAGAATGTAGAATAGAGTTGCGCTTTTAATTGTAACAAGGATGACAACATCCATAAAAGCGAAGCACTGAAACGGTTAAGTCAAACGGACATTACCACTTGTATTTTGTCAGAACTGAATAAGCAGAATATAAATGAATAAGAGTCGAAGCAAAATTATAAGTAAATTTGATGAAAAACTGCTTGATACAGGTTAATGTTTATGGACATACTTACATTTTTAGGACTTGATTATAGAGTTGCTTCGCTTATAATATTGTTTTTTGTTGTTCTAGGAATCAATATACAAAAAATCGGATCAAACGGATAATTGGATCACATAAAAATTTGTTGTTAAAAAAGTAGAAAAATCAACATGTTTAAAATGGACGTACGGACATTCTGGTAATGATTATAGAGTTGCTACGCTTTCTAAATCGTACCTAACTACTTCAGGAATCACCATGCAAAGTTTGAAATCGATAGGACAATTCTAACATGCCTAAATTAATGAAAAGAGCTAACTCTCTGTGACGGACGGACGGACTGACCCTAATCATAGAAAAGCTTCGCTTTTAACAATGGATTTATTACCTGGAAGTTACACCAGATATTCATGTTCACTAATAAAGTAAAGCTTGCAGGGGGCTAAAATAAAGATTTGCCCCCTTTAACCCTCCTACTGGATGAACGAACTGACCAGTAAACGAGTTTCATGTTAGCAGGCTAAATTGACGACAATTTTTCCCCTGTCATAATATCCATGTATATTCTACATCCATTATTGAAAAATAGGAAAGCTAAAACAAAAATGATCATATGCATATGTAGGGCAAGCGAGAAAGAGAGAGAGAGAATTTAAGAGAGAATTAAAGAGAGAAAGACAGAATTAGACAGAGTGAGGGAGAGAGAGAGAGAGAGAAAGAGAGAGAGAGAGAGTGCGTAAGAGAGAAAAAGACAGAGTTAGACAGAGAGAGAGAGAATGTGTGTAAGAGAGAGAGAGGGAGAGAAAGAGAGAGAGAGAAAACGAGAGAGAGAGACAAAGAGAGAGAGAGAGAGAGAGATAGATAGATAGATAGAAAGAGAGAGACAGAGAGAGAGAGAGAGAGAGAGAGAGAGAGATAGATATATAGATAGAGATAGAGAAAGACAGAATTAGTCAGAAAGAGAGAGGGTTAGACAGAAAGAGATAAGGAGAGAGAGAGAGAGAGAGAGAGAGAGAGAGAGAAAGAGAGATAGAGATAGAGAAAGACAGAATTAGTCAGAAAGAGAGAGGGAGAGAGAGAGGGTTAGACAGAGAGAGATAGGGAGAGAGAGAGAGAGAGAGAAAGAGAAAGAGATAGAGAGATAGATAGATAGATAGATAGATAGAGAGAGAGAGAGAGAGAGATAGAGTATGAGACAGAGAGTGAGAAGGAGAGAGAGAGAGAAGGAGAGAGAGAAAAGGAGGATGAGAGAGAGAGAGAGAAAAGGAGGATGAGACAGAGAGAGAGAAGGTGAGAGAGATAGAGAGAGAGAGAAAGAAGGGAGGGAGGGGACATTGGACTGTTTATTACAATGGTCCCAAAAGATTTAAAATAACGTTTCTTATTCGTTTGCATAACAACCTTGGGGACTTTCATTGGATATTGATTGCTTGGTTCATTTAGTTGAGTGTCCAAACGTTTCAACCACTTATTATAATCTACAGAAGGGGTTATTTTATTTACTTCAATTTATCGGCCATTGTCTTATCCCTTTAGATCCCTGTCAAAGAAGCTGCATTTCAGAAAATCTTGGAAAGTGGCCAAAAAAAATTGCCATTTAGAAAATTTAAATATTCGGATCAGCTGTTTAGTTTGTTATTTGTTTTTTTATTAGAATGTGAATATATTTTTTTAAAGCGACGCTTTTCTATAATTAGGGTAGGTCCGTCCGTCAGTCCGTAACAATTAGCTCTTTTTGTTAATTAAGGCATGTTATAATTTTCTCAAATTTCAAACTTTGCATGATGATTCCTGTAGTAGTTAGGTACCACTTAGCAAGTGCAGTAACTCTATAATCATTACCAAAATGTCCGTTTGTCCATTTTAAACATGATGATTTTTAACTTTTTTAAAAGCATTTTTTTCTGTAATATAATCATCAGATTGATCTGATTTTTGGAGTACTGATTACTATTACAATAAGGTACAATGTTACAAGCAAAGCATCTCTATAATCAAGTCCTAAAAATGGCAGTATGTTCTTTAACAGTATTCTGTATTTAAAAAGTTTTGCAACAAATTTACGCATCATTTCGTATAAAAAGTTGAAAAAAATTTAAGTAAATTTGTTATAAACTGCTGAAATAGAGGATAATGTTTATGGACATACTTACATTGTTAGGGCTTGTTAGGATTGTAAAGATGCTTGTACTTTGTTGTCATAGGAATCAGATCAATCTAATAATAATATCACATACAAATTTGTTGTTAAAAAAGTAAAAAATCGACATGTTTAAAATGGACGTACGGATATTCTGTTATTGATTATAGAGTTATTACGCTTTCGAAATTGTTCCTAACTACTACAGGAATCACCATGCAAAGTTTGAAATCGAAAGGACATGCCTAAATTAATGAAAAGAGCAATCCGTTCTGTCATTGTCTTATCATTTGTCATTATATGGTATCAGGGATCTAAAGGGATAAGACAATGGCCGATAAATTGACATTCATCCCCAATGATGATACATAAAATTACTCCCTCTGTACATTACAATTGAAGCGTTTGTACACTCAACCAAAAAAAATCAATAAAAGTCCCCAAAGTTTTTAAGCAAACGAATAAAAAAAGGTTATTATAAAACTATACCCAAATTATTTATGATTTAAGATAGAATGGACGCAGCCGCTGAATTGCTACAAGATCTACCAAAGGTATTAAAATTAGTGGTTGAAACGTGTAAACACTCAACTTAATGAAAGCAGGGCAGCCGCGCCTCAGTCAACATGGATCTAAAGGGATAAGACAATTGCCGATAAATGGATGTATATACCTTGTAATGATACACAAAATTACCCCGTCGGTAAATTGAAATTAGTGGTTGAAACGTGTGAACACTCAACTTAATGAAGCAACCAATCAAAATTCACTGAAGTCCCCAAAGTTGTTAATCCAACGAAAAAGTAAACGTTATAATAAAACTTTGGGGACCAGAATAATGAAATACCCATTGTCCCCTCTCTCTCTGCTCTCTCTATCTCTATCTCTCTCTCTCTATTTCTGTCTACTAAACCATTTCTCTTTTTGAAAATTGGCAGTTTGTATGTAGTAAAAGTTGTCGCAAATATAGGTATTAATTTATTCTATCTGTTTAGGAGTCTTCCCTGTCATTATTCCTTACAATACAATACTTTTATGTCTTTCATAGCTCACCTATAGAACTTTAGGTACTTTACCTATAAGTTGAAGTTTGTTATTTTTGAAAATTACCAGTTTCTTTGTAGTAAAAGTTGTTGCAAATATAGGTATTAATTAATTCTATCTGTTTAGGAGTCTACCCTGTCTTTTTTCCTTATGATTCGATACTTTATGTCTTCCAAAGCTCACCCATACAATACCGAAAACTTTACCCATAAGTTGTAAGTTTGTAATTTTTGGAAATTGACAGCTCCTATGCAGTAAAAGTTGTCGCAAATATAGGTATTAATTAATTCTGTTTAGGATTTCCATTACATATTTAATACTGTTAATTTCATTCTATGCATTCAAGTTAATAGGGACGTATAAGGGTTTATGCTATCTCTTTTTGCTTATAATTTGAGACTTGGTACCTCTCAGATCTCACCCTTAGAACTTTGAATACTTTACCTACAAGTTGTATCTTTGTAATTTTTGAAAGAGTTGTCACAAATATAGGTATTAATTAATTTTATCTGTTTAGGATTTCCATTACATATTTGACACTGTTCATTTCATACTCTGTATCCAAGGTGATAGAGATGATTATGGTGATAGGTAAGTTAAATAATATTTAGTTCTCATATTCATTTGAAAGTGTATAATATCCGGTGGATTAGAACCGGTTCTCAATCCATACAAAGAAATTATGTCTAGCATTGTATTATATCCAGTTTTCTAGGAATATAAAAATGTACAATCATATGATTATAACAATTTTTTAGCCAGTGTTTTTGGCATCTTTAAAAAAAACTGGTTTTAATCTTATTTTTCTACATTTTATATCTGCGGAAAGCTGTTTATAATATGATGCAAGAAATAACTATTAGTGTATTGCATTAAAAAACAGCTCTCTATATATAAAAATGTACAATTATAAGATAACAACATAAGATGTTTAATGCATGGGTAAAACAAATGGTTTTAATCTTCTAGTTCTACATTTTTATATGTATTTGTACAAAACTGGATATAGTATGATGCTATACATAATTTTTCAGTATGGCTTGGAACCGGTCTAATCAACCGGATATAAATTCTTTCCATTTAAACACAATAAGAAAAACAATGTATTGATGTATACCCCGAAATAGAAAAAACAAACAATTATCCCTTTTGTATAATTATAACATTGGTGATTAAGTTTGGACACTAAAGGTTTGTATATCAATATATGATAGATGTATAAATGTCTGAAACTTTAATTCATGTACATATGTCCGTCCTGCTCACTGTATGTCCATCTGACTGTTGAATTATTTTCAGTATGGCTATGAAACTGATTAATATCTTGTGGATAAGAACTCGTCGTTCTCAGCCGCACTGAAAAAACATGTATCGTATCGTATTATATCTAGTTTTCTATAAATATAAAAATGTTCTATTATAATATTAAAATCAGTTTTGTTAACCCTGAGATGCCAAAGGCATGGGTTTAATCCTATAACTGTCCATTTTTATAACCGCAGAAAGCTGTTTATAATACAATGCGATAAATGACTATTTCAGTTTTGGAACAGCAACTAGGACCAATCCTTTTGCCAGCTGGATGTCTGCCATGATGTCCTGCTTTGCTGGAGGTCTTCTCGTCAGGTACAAATTTGAAACCGATTAATATCGGCTGGATTAGAACCTGTTCTCAGTCATGATACCAGAATGATGTCCGCGGAAAGCTGTCTATGATACTATGCTATTTATAAATATATAAAACTCATGGATCTAAAGGGAAAAGACAATGGCCAATAATTTGATGTACATCCCAAAAGATAATATGTAAAATTACCTCTTTTTACACTCAACTTAATGAGCCAACCAATAATAATTTAATAAAAGTCCCTAAAGTTGTAAATCCAAGGAATAAGAAAACATTACAAAACTTTGAGGACCAGTGTAATAAACAACAACCTCTCTCTCTGAATATACATGATATTGTTTTTATTTTTCAGCCCTTTGTGTGGCGAACCGGTTTTGGGAGCATGGAATGACAATCTAAAAGGAATATCATAAAACTGAAATTTAGGGAGGGGGTGGGATATTATACAGTAATATATTGTACTCAAAGTTTTATAAACAAGGTTTCTCACTTGTTGGGTCAAAATCTTTGGGACTTTCATTAATCTTTAATTGATTGGTTCAAACTTGTAGTGTCTTAACATTTTGACCAATACTTTAAATTTACAGTAGGTCTCGATTTTGTCTATCATCATCGTGGATGTAAATCAATTAATCTGGTAGCTTTACAAAGACAATCAAATCAGCCATGTGACGTTATAAAAATGAGGGATTTTCTTTCCCACTTCTCCTCTCATCCTCATTTTTTACGACGTTACATGGCTGATTTTTAACACACTTTGTAAAGCTTCATTAATCTGCCATTGTCCTATCCTAAATTTTAATGATATTGAATAAAGTTTTGTTGGCAACTGTGTTATGGTTTCTACTCTTCTACTCTCCCCAAGATATTTGTTATCAGGTAGTAAAGTTAATAATTGGGTTGGGCCGGATATCCGGTCATTTTCAATATCCGGCCGGATACCGGATATTAAAACTATCCGGTTACATGATATCTGGCTGATTTTTGACGCCGGATATCGAACGTTAACCCGGTAATCCGGCCGGAACCAGATATCCGGCATTATAAATCAGCCGGATATCCGGTATTCGGTATCCGGCCAAAAAAGTATCCGGCCCAACCCTAGTTAATAGGGATGTTGCCAGGGAGGTGATAAGTTAGAATCTTGAGCCAACATTTCATCATAATTAAAGACGTTAAAAATGGTTCCTACTGCTGCTATGTCAGGTGTGTGACATAAACAGTAAGAGCAGGGGGAATGCCATGCACAGTTAGGACTTCTCAGACAAAGGTCATGCAATCAAAAGGTTGGTTGTCTGATGGATGTTACTTGACTTAATTTCCTTTGGTGTTAGAGTTCGCATCCCATTATTCGTGGATGATGCTCTGGATTCTCTAGATGATCACTATAAGCGAAGGAGAATCCAGCCCTTAGGAGGTAATGGTAAAGTTAATAGGGATTGGTCCTAGAAGGTAACCTTGGGGGACCCCAATTGGCTAATTTATAATAATTCCGCAACTGTGGCTCAACATGTAGTCCATGTGCACTATTTCATGTATTTTTTAATTGTTTGTAATTTTTATTTGTTCTACTCATACTAAACAATCAGTTAATTTATAAGGTCAACGCATAGCGCAATGGCTCTTCGTCGGAGATATGATAGGAAGTAGTACCTTAATTACCTCATTGGGGCATGATTCTCCTTTGTATTAAAGTGAAGCCAGATCTGCTTGTGATGTAATGCGATACTCAAACACACTAGGATATTAGGTTAAGTAACATTCAACAAATCCTTTGTCTAGATCTAACTGTGCATCTGCTCATTGTCTCCTCGTTGAAAATGATGTCCTCAAAAAAAGTTTCTATCAACTGCTAAGATGGGGGAAATGTCACAGGGATGGAATATACAAATAATATTTATTTTTTCCAGGTCTCCAAGATGTTTCCAGTTAAGATGATGATGTATATCACCAAAGGCATCTACTATCCCAAAAAGATATATGCAGGTATTATTCAGGAGGAGGGGACATTGGGCTGTTTACTACACCAGTCCCCTAAGTTTTATAATAGTGTTTTTAGAACTTTGGGGACTTTTATTAAATTTTGATTGGTTGGTTCATTAAGTTGAGAGTCTTAACATTTCAACCACTAATTGTAATCTAGAGAGGGATAATTTTGTGTAAATCATTGGGGATGTACATCAATTATTTAGCCATTGTTTTATCTCTTTAGACCCCTGTACTCCTTTACAGTGAATCTTCTTATAGGTCAAGGAAAGGTTTATAACTATTTTGGGAGAAATTGCACCTGCCCCCCGTCCCCAAAGTGCCTCTAGAGGCCTTTAGTAATGGGAATGTAAATTTAACTGGTGTCCAAAGTTATTAACTGACTGGCTTAGAAACTTTGGGTACTTATCTGGATATATTGGTCAAACTAGCAGTGTGAAATATTTTGGGATGTACATCAATTTATCGGGCATTGCCCTTTAGATTATTTACATTGAAAATAACAATATAGAAATCGCCAAAAAAAACAAAAATATAACTAGCGCTGCCTAGCTGCCTCTAGGGGCATAGCCGCTTGTAAAATATCCTTATACTAAAGTAATAGGATGTTTGTCTGTGTGTCTGTACCGTAGGATCTCGCTAACTGCTGAACCGATTGGGTTCTCCTTAACAGGGTAGCTTCTCATAGGTCCCGTGAAGGATTATAACTATTTTCTTGGGGGCTGGAACACCCCCAACCCCCCCCCCCCCAAAAAATGAAAACAACCTCCCCCCCAAAAATTTTTTTTTATTTCTTTTAACTAAAATTAAATGAGGGAGGGGAGCACCCCCCCCCCCCAAAAAAAAAAATAAAAATATTTTTCGACCCCCCCCAAAAATTTTTTTTACTTTTTCTTTTAAAATCTAAAATAAGAAATTGAATTATTAAATTCGACTCTCTCCTCCTCAAGTGCACCTAGAGGCCTCTAGGGGCGTAGCCGCTAGTATAGTAATATAGTATCTGCTCTACTAAGTTACTTAATGCACTTTTAAAAGTTATATATCTATCTCAACCATCCTTATAATAAAGTAACAGGATGTCTATCTGTCCATTTGTCTGTTTGTATGTTTGTACTAAAAAATCTTGCAAACCGCTAAACCGATCAGATTCTCCTTACCAGGGTAGCTTCTCATAGGTCCTGGGAAGTTTTTTAGCTATTTTGTGGGAGGGTATCATCACCCTCCCAAGAAAAATAAAAAGATCAAAAAATGTTTTTTTTTCGTGGAGACTTGAATGCAACATAGACAATTATTTCTCAAATTAGATATTTAAAATAAAAAAGAAAATTTAAATTGCCACTAAAGGCCTCTATGGGCGTAGCCGCTAAAACATATAAATTGATTACTACTGCTGCGTCATGGAATGAAATTTTCTCAGTAGCTTTTGATAGGTTAGGTTAGGTTAGGTAAATTTAATGATTGCCCCACATGGGGCTAGAAATAGGAGAAAAGCTACTGTGAAGATACAACCAAACTCGCTACTTCATTTTGTTTCCATGTACCGACTCTTTTTTTCAGGTATGAAGCATGCTAGTCATGTGATGCCGGGCAACATTCTGGCCATGGTCATCATTGCTGTTTGTAAGGTAAATAAGTAACCAGCAACCTTTGCTCATCATGTAGCACTTAAACTTGTCATCGGTGAGGTGATAGGTTCGAATCTCTGCCCAACACTGCAACTTACTAAAGATGTCAAAAAAGGTTCCTTTTGCTCCTATGTCAGGTGTGCAACATAAATAGTTAGAGTAGGGGGAAAGCCTATGCACACTTCCAAGACAAACTGCTCACAATGGATTCGTAATATTTTTCCGATTATAAAAGTTTATATGAACCCATATATTTTATGCTGGTATGTTTTAGGATATATTTAAGTTTAAAGTTTTGTTAAAACTGAGGTTCCAAAAATTCGAATTTTTCAATAATTACCCAACTAGCTATTTAAAATAGAAATCAAAAAGTTAGGACACCTTCTTTAAGGCATATCTTTTAATTTTGGGGTAAAGTATTGAACCTAGTAAAAGTGGCTGACGCAGATTATAGATTATGATGTCAAAAAAATAACCAATGAGAGGCCAGTATACACTGTAATTGACCAATGGTAAAATTTATAGTGCCCTCTCATTGGTTAATTCATTTTTGACGTCATAATTTGAGTCAGACACTTTTACTAGGTTCAAAGTGTGTCACATGTATTCCAAATATAAATTGGAGATATTTCTGTAATAAAAAGATCTTCTGATTATAGGGTAACGGATCGGGAATGATTAAACCTGTGTGTAGACTTGTTCGTGGTGTGTGGAGACCCTTGTCCTCCGAGTTCCTTGCTCCCAGTGTGACAACTAAGGTATAAGATTGCTCTTCGTCAGAGAGGTGCTAGGTTCGAATCTTGGTCCGAAACCGCATCATAACTAAAGATGTTAAAAATGGTTCTTACTACTGGTATGTTAGAGTAGGGGGAATGCTTTGGCTCAAAACAGGCGCAACCCATTATCATGCACAGTTAGGACTTCTCAGAAGGTTTGGTTGTCTGTTGTCTGTTACTTAACCTAATATTTACAAAAATACTTACATTAAATTTTGAAATAATAAAAGAAATTTTATTTAAGTGAAGCTAAGAATATAAATTTTGCCTTTTATTTTAAAACTTAGCATTAGGAGTCCAGTAACTACAAGACACAAACTAGAAGGCATAGTAAGGTTCATGTCTAAGTCTAAGCCTGTGCCTTTGGCATCTTGGGGATAACAAAACTGGTTTTAATCTTATAATTGTTCATTTGTTTGCAGAAAGCTATTTATAATACGCTAGGATAATTAACTTTACAATTTTAGTACTGTATCATGTATTGCCTAATGTTACATCTTTTACCCGGGCTAATGAGATACTAGTTATTTATTTTATCCTATTATAAACAGCTTTCCACGTATATAAAATGTTTAACTATATTTTGTTAGACCTGAGATGCCGGAAGCAAATGCTAACAAAACTGGTTTTAATGTTATGATCATTCATTTTTATATTCAAAGAAAAATGGATATAATAAGATGCGATAAATAACTATTCTTATTTATAACATTATTTCAACACAAAAGACGACATCTTAATTTTCATAATTGTGCGCAGCAATCACGTACCTTTACCACGTTTAACAATCAGCTGATCTTTGTTTATGTTTTAGTACTGTATCATGTGTTGTCTGATGTTACATCTTTTACCTGGGCCTATGACTTATGTTATTGTAGCTGGTCTTCTACTCTCAATGAAGGTTAGATTGCTATGTTGATAGATAGATAGATTGACAAATAGATAGACAGATAGGTAGACGGATGCATAGACAGAGAGATAGATAGACAGACATACTAATAAAAATGATTCATGTTATTGCAGCTTGACTACAGATAGACAGATAGATAGACAGATTGATAAATAGACAGATAGTTAGACAGATAGATAGACAGATAGATAGATATATAAATAGACAGATAGATACAAAGATAGATAGACAGATAGATAGTTAGATAGATAGATAGACAGATAGATTGATATTCAGATAGATATATATTTATAAATAGACAGATAGATAGACAAATAGATAGACAGATATATATACAGATAGATAGACAGATAGTTAGACAGATAGATAGACAGAGAGATAGACAGATAGATAGACAGATAGATAGATCTTATCTATCTATCTATCTATCTATCTATCTATCTATCTATCAGTTGTGATCTAGTTCTCAAGCAAGCAACACATAATTAGTTTGACCGCTATAATCCTATTCATGTGAATTACAGTTAAACTAGTAGGGTGACACAAAATTTTTATTTCTAAAAAAATGGCCAAGAAAGTTGATGTCGAGGTAGTGAAAGATGTATTGAAGAAAATAGGAAGAGAAAAGTGTGAAGTCGATGTTAATAACAACAAAGCACTTTTAAACTACCTATTTATTGTTTGCCAGCACATAATTTCCACTAGTGGATCAGAGTGGAAAACTGTTGGCAAAGATGGCAAATGCACAAATCTGAAGGATGATGTGAAGACTGCTAAGGCTGAGGCTAAAGAAGCGTTGAATACGGCAGATTACTCATTGCAACGTAATCTTAAGGGCAACTTTATACTTACTAGCCCGCCTAATGTTGAAAAAGGATGGAAAAGTCTCTTTGAACCCCATGATGAACAGGACACAAGAACTCTGACAGATAGGACATTAGATCTTGTCCATGAGTGCTATGGAGTCAGAATTCATGAATCTGACATAACAGCAGTACATGAACTAAAAAACAACTCAGTCCTGCTAAAAATTTGGAACAGAAAAAATGGGTCACCCTATTTTGATTTGGTTTCCGCTGTCAAAAGAGGAGGAGTAAAGAAGTCAGATATACCGAAAAATGGAGGCGGGGCTCTGCGTGGGGAGGGGGTCAAGAATGAGGGGTATGGGGACCAGAAGGAGGGGGAGGGGGACAAGAAGGAGGGGGAGGATATGACCAAGAAATGTGACTCTTCACATCCTGGGCCGAAGGTAAAGTCATCCATTCCCAGACAAAGGTTCTTCATAAACTTCCAGCTAACTAAAAATCGTTATAAGATTTTAGGTCATATCAAATTTCTAAAGAAAAAAGGATCCATTCACAAATTTGACACAAACCAAAATGGAGACATTAACATGACTGTCAAAGAAGGCGAAAACCCCGTTTGGCTAACTTACTATCCCAAAAGTGAAAATTCGTTTACTTACACCATAAGTGATATCGACAGCTATCTGCCTAATCATGTTGGTGTTAAATCTGATACAAAGCCAAAATACGTGAAAAAGAATTAAATTGATTCTAAATTTAAAAATCATTCTCTGATCTCAAATCTAATATATGTCTAAACTAACGTCACCACTCTACACTTTATCTCTATTGTATGTCACCAATCTCTTACTATATGATAATCAAGTTTACTATTTTGGGGTTTAATAGTATAACTTATAAAATTAATTTTCCAAACTGGCACTTTTTAATTGTAAAATTTAAACTTATCTGTTATTATAGGGCTTTGATGATGATATAGATTTAATTTCAAGTAATGGTCAGAATGAGCTTGTATTGAATAGTGATTTTGGGCATAGTTGTAAGTATGTTGATCAAAATGAATTTAAATCGCTAGTTAGTAATAAAAGTGAAATTTTTTCCGTTTTAAGCTTAAATATTCGCAGTATTTCAAATAAATCAAATGATCTTAGAGACTTGATAGAGGAATCCAAAAACAAAGACTTTAATTTCTCTTGTTTATGTGTCCAAGAGACGTGGGGAATCAAAAATCAAGATTTAGTCTGTCTAAATAATTATAATCTAATCTCAAAAGATAGGGAAGTAAAGAGGGGAGGGGGTTTGGCTATTTATTTATCTAACTTAAAAAACTATGAAATTATCAAAGAATTCTCGTGCTTTAATGACAATTTTGAATCTTTAATAATTAAAGTTTACATTTCAAGAAACAAGTTTAAGATAATCGCAAATATTTATAGAATACCTAATAGCAATATACAATTTTTTTCTGATTGGCTTAATACAACTCTAACTTCTCTCAAAATTATGAATGCAGAAGAAATAATTCTTTGCTCTGACTTAAATATTAATCTGCTTAAATATAATGAACATTCTCCAACCAACGACTTTTTAAATATGTTAATCTCTCATTCTTTTTTACCAGTTATTACATTACCTAGCAGAATTACACCAACAAGTGCCACTTTGATTGATAATATTTTTACAAATAAAAGGATGGATAATTACAATGCCGGACTTATTTACTCAAGTCTATCTGACCATCTCCCAATATTTTACTTAAATGTTAGTAATCCTAAGCAAAACAAAGATTCTTTTATACAAAAAAGAAATATGTCTAATGAAAATACTGAAATATTTAAGCAATCCTTATCCTCTTTTGATTGGTCTGACATAACTACAGATTGTAATCCAGAGAGTGCTTTTGAAAACTTTTCTAATGTTATCAATGAAAACTTTGAAAAATGTTTCCCTTTTAAAACTATAAAACCCAACAAAAGAGTTATCCCCCAAAATCCCTGGATGTCACCAGCTTTATTAAACCTAAGAAAGAAAAAAGAAATGTTATTAAGACAAAAATTTAAGGATAAAACCGTTGATAGCAATAGAAAATTTGTCATTGCAAATAATGTTTATAAATCTGCAGTTAGGAAAGCCAAAAAAGAGTATTATTTTTCTAAATTCAATGAATTTTCGTCTAACATGAAAAAAACTTGGTCTACAATTAATCAACTTATTAACAAGAATAAAAAAACGCATTCTATCCCAAATCTTTTTACTGATGATAACAGATCTTATGAAAACTTTCAAGATATTTGTGAGGGTTTTAACAATTTTTTTATTAATGTTGGTCCCAGCCTAGCAGATGAAATTCCATTTTGCGAAAATGATTTTAATGACTACCTTGGGGTTCCAGTCAATGAAAATTTTGTCTTTCAAAAAATCACCCCTCAAATAATTTTTTCTACTCTCAATAAGCTAAAACCTAAACTAAGTTGTGGACCTGACAATATTTCTACTAAACTTTTAAAAGAAATTATGCCAAGTATTATAGATCCTGTTGTTCACCTATTTAATCTTTCATTTAAACATGGCTTTGTTCCAAACAATTATAAATGCGCTAAAATTTTGCCAATCTTTAAATCAGGAAGGAATAATTCATTTGATAACTATAGACCTATTAGTATATTAAATGCCTTTTCTAAACTACTGGAAAAAATAGTTGCCTGTCAAATGTTTAAATACTTAAATAAGTTCAATATTCTTTATAAACATCAGTATGGATTTAGACCCAAGCACAACACAACACAGCCCTTAATTCAATTATTGAATAAAATATACCAAGGTCTTGATTCTCAAACACCAGAATACACACTGGGGTGCTTCATTGACTTAAAAAAGGCATTTGATACTTGCAATGTCCAAATTCTTTTAACCAAGCTAAACCATTATGGTTTTAAAGGTTTATCAAATAAATGGTTTCATTCTTATTTAAATAATCGTTCTCAATATGTAGAAATTAATGGTGTCAAATCATCTATTCAAAACATAACCCATGGAGTCCCACAGGGTAGTGTTCTGGGTCCTATACTGTTTTTATTATATATAAATGACTTGCCAAATGCAATTGATATATTTTCTTCACTTTTTGCTGATGACACAATTTTTGCACACAGTGATAGCAATTTAAAAAGATTAGAGGAAAGGGTTAATATTGAACTAGAAAAAGCTAAACTTTGGTTTCAAGCAAATAAACTTTCACTTAATGTTGCCAAAACTAAGTTTATGGTTTTTAGAACCAAAAAAATGCAGTGTGTCCAAGATTCTCTAGTCATAAAAATTGGTGGTGAAAAGATTGAAAGAATTGGAAATGATTGTAGTATTAAATCATTTAAATTTGTAGGTGTTCATCTAGATGAGTTTATAACGTGGGAACACCATATAAACTCAGTTATTAACAAAGTATCTAGTGCTAATTTTGTATTAAATCAATTGAAAAAGTTTGCACCAACTAAAATTCGTAAATCTATATATAATTCCCTTGTAAAATCGCACTTGGAATTTTCTATTATAACATGGGGTAATGCTAAATGTGAGGGAATGAGTAGATTATTATTAAAACAAAAGCAATCTGTGAGATATGTCGCTAATGCAAAGTACAATGCTCATGTAGATCCATTACTTGAAAAACTTGATTTACTTAAACTTGAAGATATTATGACTGTTAACATAGGTAGCTTTGTAAAAAGTTTCCTTGCAGGACAAATGCCAGACTCATTCAATAATATTTTTGAACCAATGTTATCCAACAGAGTAATGAAATTAAAAGTACCTTTACCTAAACATAAAGCTCTAGAAACTTTTCCTAATGTTTGCTTTGTTAAAATATGGAACAACCTAGACACTGCTATAAGGTGTGCTGAAACTAAAAATTCCACTAAAAATCTCATCAAAAAGAAAGCTTTAGATAAATATAAGAGTTTTAATTGTAATAAGCAAAAATGTTTTGTCTGTAAAAATAATTAAAATTTGCCTTAATTTACTATCAAAATTTGAATTTCTCTAACCCCATTGTATCATAGTGTAAATAGCATCATTAATACCTTACTATTTATTTATACTATTTAAACCTATTTATATGTTATATGTATATATCCAATTTAATTATCTGATTAAAATTTCTATGTAGCTAGAAACATTAAAAAATCATTTGAATATGTTTGTCTTAAATCGGTACTTCCAGCTTTTGCAACGGCCAACCCAGGTTATGAAAGTACCAAACTATGCATAAAATTTTGTAAATATGTGTAAGAAATATTATTATCATTTTGTATGCTTATGTTGAAATACATCTATCTATCTATCTATCTATCTATCTATCTATCTATCTATCTATCTATCTATCTATCTATCTATCTATCTATCTATCTATCTATCTAGGTTGGTCCACTGCTGGGGGTCCCCGTGGATATCTTCACCCCCCTGGAGCGTGGTGTTGCCCCCCTAGTCATTGGCACAAACGAACAGCCCGCTGAAAAGAAGTCACAATAATTAAAGAGAGAGAGAGGGATAGGGCACAATGGGCTGTTTAGACACACAAAAAATTGTCCCGAATTTGTATTAATTTTGAGGAACAAGACTCCAGTGACGTCATATTTTTCTTTCCCGAAAAAGGGAAGGGGGGAAGAAAATCTCTTCAAAAGAGATGGGGAAAACCCCCTTTTCTCCCATCTCTTTTTTCTTCCCCCCTTCCCTTTTTTTTCTTTCCCCCTTCCCTTTTTCGGGAAAGAAAAATATGACGTAACTGGAGTCTTGTTCCTCAAAATTAATACAAATTCGGGACAGTTTTCTGTGTGTCGCTGTTTATTACACTAGTCCCCAAAGTTTTATAGTTTTACCAATAATCTTAAGAGATAAGTAAATGGACAATAAATTGATACACATCCCCAATGATAATAAACAATACATACCCCTTCTGTAGATTAAATTCATTGGTTGAAACATTTGGACACTAAATTCAGTAAATTTGCAAAAAGGTTCTGAGCTAATGAATAAGATAAAATGATTATAAAGCTTTGGGTACCAGTATAATGTACTAGAGAGAGAGAGGGGACAATGGGCTGTTTATTACACTAGTCCCCAAAGTTATATGGTACCTAAGTGAATTGTGATTGGTTGATCCATTAAATTGAGTGTTCAAATGTTTCAACCACTAATAGGAATCCATATAAGAGTGACATTTGTGTAGCATCTTTATAGATGTACATCAATATATCGGCCATTGTCTTAACCCTTTAGATCCCTGGTAATTCTTGATGATTAAAAAATCTACCCTATGAGTTCTGAACTTTAATGTTAAATTAATCTAATCTTAATTTTAATCTAAATAGTTTATTTAATGTTATAGTTTTTTTTTGTTAACTGTTAAAAATAAACTTTAGTTTTATCTCTTTTTTTTATTTCATAAAGGGATCGTATTATAGACAGCTTTCCGCTGATATTAAATTGAAATATTATAGGATTAAAACTAGTTTTGTTAGCCTGGGCCTTAATGTTATGATTCTTATTTTAATATTGGTGGAAAATTGTCTTTAATACGATGTTATACATGATTTTTCAGTATCGCGAAGAATCGGTTCGAATCCAGTGGATATTGATCGGTCTCAAAGCCATACTGGAAAATATTTTGTATGATATAAATATGCGATCTATTTTTTGGAATAATGATTCCTAGAACAATGTACAATATAATAAGCGAAGCATCTATACAATTAATACCTAAAAATGTAAGTATGTCCTTATATAATATTTAAGCAATTCTGTTTAGACGTATTTGTTTATATTCGAATTATTGAATGTGTTAATGTTCGTTTTTCCTACCTTCTGATTTTATGGATATTGTCATCCTTGTTTTGTAAAATTTAAGTTATATATTTTTTTGTTTAATTAAAAGCAAAGGATTAATTACTTTTTAAAAACGTCATGTAGACATAAACTTTGAAATTGGGATGTTTGTTTTAATTTGTTTTAATTTAAGTTTTAATTTTAATCTACAAAATGATTAATATTGTGTATAATTAATGAGGATGTACATAATTTTATCGGCCATTGTCTTTAGAAGTGTTGTTATTTTATATCAAAGGAACTAAGTTTGCTGGGGGCCTGGAGGGTCTGGACCTGCAGGATTATACCTGGAATCTTTGATCAGCATACACTTCTAAATTCATATCCTTATAATTAAGTAAAAGGATGTTTGTTTGTTTGTCTGTTTTGTACCGAAGGATCTCACTAACCGCTTAACCGATCGGGTTCTCCTTAACAGGGTAGCTTCGTATGAGTCACAGGAAGGATTAAAACTATTTTGGGGAAGGATATTACCACCCTCTCAATAGAAATCGTCCCTAGAAAATTAGAAAATATTACCAACCCCCCCCCCCAAAAAAAAAAAAAATAAATAAATAAAATAAAAGATTTGGGTGGGGGGGGGGGGGATTAATCGATTCCCCCAAATTTTTAAAAAATAAATGAGTTTTGGTATTCAACAACCCCCTCCTCAAGTGCCTCTAGTTGAGGATATTTCAGTATTCCTTGTAATTTAGTTATCAAAACTTTGTTAAAGTCTTCTATACTCTTTAAATATGGGGGAATTAATTATAATTTGAAATTTAATAGAAACATAGATATGTAGATAGAATTAATTACAAAATATTAAATGTAAAACCCAAAATTTATCTAACAATACCGATAGATAGATAGAAACAATAGCATTTACAGATTTATCCAAAAAATTTAGCGGATTTCTTTAAAAATTAAAATTACAAATAAACTTATTTATTTGAAATTATATGATAAACATATAGATAAATAGATAGATAGATAAATATATATCTAGATAGATAGATAGATAGATAGACAGATAGACAGATAGATAGACATAAAATTAGATAAATGTATAGATAATCTATCCTTTGTCGCTAAAATTCTTTAGCTTTCCTTTTTTTTTAGCGATTTCTAAAGTTAAACTTTATTTATACTGTAGATTTTTTGTTGGGCTTCCCCGATAAATTAATGTATATCCCCAATTATCATACACAAAATTATCCCTTTTGTAGATTATAATTAATGGTTTAAACGTTTTAACAATCAAAGAATCAACAAATAAAAATTTAGTAAAATTTCCCAAGGTTTTTAAGCCAATGAATAAGAAAATGTTGTTGTAAACCTTTGGGGACTAGTGTAATTAACAACCCATTGTCCCCTTTATAACTTTGGTGTTATTGTAAGTTATAAGCATGACCTTGGGAGTATTTTCACACACAATCGTTACTAACTGGTTAATATACTCAGGCTTTCCTAAAATGTATCCAACCCATTTGTACAACATTTATTTTAGAATTCTGACAAAGTAATAATTTCGTGAACAAAAGTTGGTTTAGTCGGGTACATATCCTTTACTAAGATTTACATTTGACAAAGGGATAGGACAATGGTCAATAAATTGATGTACTTCCCCACTAATGATACACAGAATTACCCCCCTTTATATAATAAGCATGACTTTGGGAGTATTTTCACACACAATCATTACTAACTGAAGGCAGGCCAGGGGGCCGAGCGCTGTGGCTATGACCTTTATTACTATTAGATACTATTTTTCTTAGGAAGCTACTTTCCTTAAGTATATGTCCTGAAGCTACTTTGTTTGAAGCTACTTTGTCCAAGATCTGTAAAAACTGGATATTTTATGATACTATATTTGATTTTTCAGTTTTGATGAGAACAAGTTTTAATCCAGCTGATATTAATCAGTTTTTCAGAGCCAATATTCTAAGCCTATATCTCTATTAAAAGCAGGGAGGGGAGGGACGGGGCTATTTGACTGTTTTCTACGCTAGACCCAAAGTTTTATAGTAAGGTTTTCTTGACCATTGACCATTGACAACTTTGAGGACATTATTTGAATTTTGATTGGTTGGTTCATTGTTCAAACATTTCATCTAATAATTGTAATCTACATAAAGGGTAATTTTGTGTATCAACATTAAAGAATTTAAAATGCTAACAATTGCAAAAAAAAGTATTGTTCAGATTAATGAATTACCAAAGTATTTGTGTAGTCATAGAGATACTATCTTGAAAGAGCTGCTTAAAAAAAAAGAGGAAAGTAAATAGAGTCATTTGAATAAGAATAATTAAATATTTTCATAACAAATATATATTTATTATATTTCAAACAGGAAAAATTATGCATACATTTCATATTTATAACACAATTACTACTTTTGCAACTAGACAAAAACCTGTACTTAAAGCAAAATACCATAAAAGTAAAACTCACCGCATTTATTTTCATCTTATTTTAAATAAGAGATGCAGGGTGATTTTTTTGTGCTTGAACTGGTTTAAGAGAAAGTGCCTATTTTCTTACAATTTAGAATTTAAATTTTAATTTTTTTAAGAATAAGATAACACTTAGAGTGTCCTACTAGAATAGATAGATGAAAAGCTAATCAAATAATTTGATCAATGTGCAATTTACTTATTTCTACTATTCTAACAGAAATGAAAGACTATTTGACAAGGATAATTATATCCATTTCAACCAGGTGCTGTGTCTCCTTTTCTATCTGAACACACAAAAAAAAGTTTAGTAGTAAGACAAGATCTTGTAGAGGGTACTTTGATGGAGGTTTTAATACAAAAATATTCAGCAAACTATCCAGCAAGTTTTGATGGCATCCTATGGATGCATGAACATTGATATTTTAAACTGTGTACAATATTTGTCGAGATTTTACACTGTGTACAATAAATTATAATAAATCCTAAAATGTTAATTAACTTACATAACCATTTATCTTTTACCAACATGTGTAAAACAAGGATGACAACATCCATAAGTAGCCAAACACAAAATCATGGATAGACAGATTACAAAGTTTTTATTCATAGAAAATCATGAAATCTATTTAAATGAATAATTATTTTGTCTTTTGGACTAATATCCCAAATAAATTGTATACTGGACGCTCATTGATACAGTTAGAAAATCTTTACCAAATATTAAAGCTTTCTATCTCAAATAGCAGCAGAGAAAATCACAATTACACATTTATAAATGGATTGACAGACAGGCTTACAGATAGATAAACTGACAGACTAACAGACAGACTGACTGACAGACTGACTGACAGACTGATTGACAGACTGACTGAAAAATGACTGACAGACTGACTGACAGACTGACTGACAGACAGACTGACTGACAGACTGACTGACAGACTGACTGACAGACTGACTGACTGACAGACTGATAGACTAACTGACACATGAACAGACAAAGTAAATCATAAAGTAGATTCACTACTAAAAACTCGCAGAGCACAAAAATTACATTTTAGTAAATTGAAATTGTTGTGATGGGAAAGTCTGTATGTATGTACATTTATATATATTCATGTAATATGTAATAGAGGTCCCTCTGATTGTGTCTTGCTAAAGTACACAAACCTGACAGGAAGGAAGGGGACAATGGGTTGTTTATTACACCAGTTCTCAACGTTTTTAATAGCGTTTTCTTATTTTTTGGCTTAACAACTTTAGGCCCTTTTGATGAATTTTGATTGGTTGTTTAGTTAAGTTGAGTGTCCAAACATTTCAACTAATAATTGTAATCAATAGAAGAGAGAATTTTGTGTATCATCATTGGGGATATTGATCATTTTAATGTTCATTGTCTTATCCCTTTAGGTTCCTTGTAACCTGACCATCAAGGAAGTTCAATGCGTCCCCAAAGTTGTAAAGCCAACAAATAAGCAAACTTATATTATATTTAAATTATGCCATGAAAAATCCTCCAATGATTTTTGTAAAAATCTTTGAAACAGGTTTTTGTAATTGAAAATGATCCAATTCTACGTACTACTAATATACATATACATAAATACAATGTGTTTTCAGAGAGAGGGGGCAATGGACTGTTTATTACACTAGTCCCAAAAGTTTTATTTTAACGATTTCTTATTCGTTGTCTTAACAGTGAATGATGATTCGTTGTTTCATTAAAATTGAGTGTTTAAACTTTTTTATTTTACGCTAAACACGGGATAATTTTGTTTACATATATCATCATTATTGGGGATGTACATAAATTTTTATCGGCCATTGTCTTATCCCTTTAGATTCCTGGTGTATTTTAGTGCTGTCTTTTTCTAGTAATTTTCTGGACACTAGTGTAAGAGTATTACTATTGTAGTGAGAGAAAAGTGACCTTGCAGAAAAAATGCATTAAAAACAAGGATGACAACACCCATAATTGCGAATATCTGAAACGATAAATCTGAAAATTAAATAGCCTAAAACCATCACAAGACTATATGAAGCTTACCCTTCGAAATCGATTATTAAGATCTTATGTTCTTATTTTTCAAAACTCAAATTAAAATTTAATGGAATAATCACCACCTCCCCCCCAAGCTATTCCAACATATTTATTATAACAGATATGTAAACTAACCTACATATATCCTTATAATAAAGTAGCTTGATGTCTGTCAGTCCGTCTGTCCCTTAAGATCTCGGTAACCACTTAACTGATTGGATTCTACTCTTTAAGGTATATACCTATTGGTCCTGTGGTTGTTTTAAGCTATTTTCTTGGAAGGTGGGACACCCCCAACCCCCCCAAAAATGAAATTCCCCCCCCCTCTAAAAAAAATACATTTTCAGAACTCTTTGCAGAGATGCTTTGCTGATAACATTGTACCTTATTGTCTTAGAAAAAGAAGATCAGAAGAATTACCTTAAATTATTCATAAAAAAACAAGGATGACAACATCCATAAAAGCGAAGTACTGAAACGGTAAGACAAACGGAAATTATCACTTGTATAATGTCAGGACTGAATAATCAATATTTAAATGTATTAGAGTCGATGCAAAATTATAAGTAAATTTGTTTGAAAACTGCTTAATACAGGTTAATGTTTATGGACATACTAACATTTATAGGACTTGATTATAGAGTTGCTTCGCTTATAATTTTGTACTTTGTTGTCCCAGGAATCAGTATGCAAAATTGGACATCGATAGGACAATTTAACTTGCCTAAATTAAAGAAAAAAGCTATCTGTTCGGACGTACGAACCGACCCTAATTATAGAAAAGCTTCGCTTTTAAAAATAACATTTTAGATGACAAACTTAGACAATTCGAGTGTAAACCAACCAATCATAATTTTTTAAAAAACCTGCCAAAGGTTTTAAGCTAACAAGAAAGATATCGATTTAAAACTTTTAGTAATTAATTTAATTTACAGTCCAATGTCATCTCTTTTTTAAAAGCGAAGCTTTTCTATAATTACAGTCAGTCCTTATGTCCGTCCGTCCGAGACTTTTTTCGTTAATTTAGGCAAGTTAGAATTGTCCTATCGATTTCAAAATTTGCATAGTGATTCCTGTAGTAGTTAGGTACGATTTAGAAAGCGTAGCAACACTATAATCAACACCAAAATGTCCGTACGTCTATTTTAAACAAGTTGATTTTTTAAATTTTTTAACAACAAATTTTTATGTGATTTGATTATCTGATTGATCTGATTTTTTAATTTTGATTCCTGGGACAACAAAGTACAATAGATTAAGCGAAGCAACTCTATAATCAAGTCCTAAAAATGTCCATAAACATTATCCTGTATCAAGCAGTTTTTCAACAAATTTACCTACAATTTTGCATCGACTCTTATACATTTATATTTTGATTATTCAGTCCTGACATTATACAAGTGTTAATGTCCGTTTGTCCTACCGTTTCAGTGCTTCGCTTTTATGGATGTTGTCATCCTTGTTTTTGTTAGAATAAACAGAATTTTGGGAGGGGTGAGGAATCAGATAAAAAAACCTGCCAGATCTTACTCTATGTTCATAAAAATATAGACCGATAGATTACTTTAGTGTCCTTGTACAAAAATAACAGGATGTCTGTCTGTCTGTCTGTCTGTCTGTCTCGCCAACCACTGAACCGATATTGTTCTCCTTTACAATGTAGCTTCTCATAGATCCTGGGAAGGTTTATAACTATTGGAAATATATATCGACCCTAAAACAAATCAACCCATCCCTCCAATTTTTTTTCTTTTAAAAACTAAAATCAAAAATGGGGTTCAATTTCCCCCCAACCCCTTACCACAAGTGCCCCTTAAGGCCTCTAGGAGCGTAGCTGCTAGAAAAGATAAAAAAGACAAAGTTTGATATTAATGTAGTAAAAAGACATAAAAACATGAGCTATTATATAAAATAGTAAGGTTTTTTTTCGTTTGAAGTATAAGATTTCAATAACTACTGAACTGATTGAGTTCTTCTTTTTGGGGAAGCTTTAACTAGACCCTGAGATGGTTTCAAGCTATTTTCCATATCCATATCCTGCCACCCCTAGAGACTAAGGGCAAAACTAGTTGGAAAACAACATAAAATTATTATGTACTAATATTTTGTATAAAAATCAGGAAGAAAGGGGACAATGGAATGTTTATTACACCAGTCTCCAAAGTTTTAAATAACGTTTCCTTATTTGTTGGCTTAGCAACTTTGGGAACTTTTAATAAATTTTCATTGGTTGAATCATTAAGTTGAGCGTTCAAACGTTTCAACCACAAATCTACAGTACTGACTTATCCACATTTTTACCATTCCCCCCTCCTCCAATAAAAATAAAAGCTTGGACGTCCTTGCTTAACCAATATGTATATCTCTGTTTATTCTCAAGGACCTAAGGGATAAGACAATGGATGATATAAACTGATTTACATACCCAATAAATACCCGGCCCCCTCTGTAGATTATAATTTGTGGTTGAACCATTTGGATACTCAACTTAATGAACCAAACAATAAAAACTAAATAAAAGTTCCCAAAGTTGTTAAGCTAACGGATCATGGAAAGAAAACGAAGTAGCGGGATTTGTCGTGTTTTCACAGTACCTTTTTACATGTTAGTATATATTAGGTTAGGTTAGGTAAATGTTAATGATTGCTCCGCGGGGTTAGGAAAGAGGCAATTGTGAAAAATACTAATAAACCCGCTACTTTGTTTTCTTTCCATGAACCAAGCCAACAATTAGGGAAACGTTATCATAAAACTTTGGGGACTAGAGAGTAATATACAGCCCAATGTCCCCTCCATCCCTTGATAATTCTTGAATAGCCGCTCTAAAGGGATAAGATAATGGCCGATAAATTGATGTACATCCCAAATGATGATTCACAAAATAACCCTTTATAAAATTAAGATTATTGGTGGAAACGTTTGGACACTCAAACGAAAGTTCAATAAAAGTCCTCAAAATTGTTAAGCAAACAAATAAGAAAACGTTATTATAAAACTTTGGGGACTAGAGTGTAATGAACAGCCCAATGTCCCCTCCCTCCCTTGTTAATTCTAGAATGGCCGATAAATTGATGTACATCCCAAATGATGATACACAAAATAACTCCTTATGTAGATTAAGATTAGTGGTTGAAACGTTTGAACACCAAACTTAATGACCAACCAAACAAAATTCACTAAACTCCCCAAAGTTGTTAAACTACCAACAAATAAGAAAACGTTTTTATAAAACTTTGTGGACTAGAGTTTAATATACAGCCCAATGTCCGCTTCCTCAATAGTTATTTTTTTTATGACAACATCCATAAAAGCGAAGCTCTGAAACGAATTGACAGACGAACATTAACTCTTGTAGAGTGTCAGAACAGAATATACAAAATATAAATATATATAAGTTTTGACAAATATATAAATTTGTTGCAAAACTTTTTAATTACAGAAATCTGTTTAAGGACATACTAACAGTTTTAGATCTTGATTATAGAGATGATTTACTTATAATATTGTACCTTATTGTAATTGGAATCATTAATCCAAAAATCAGACCAATCAGATGATTTTATCACATAAAAGATTGCTATTAAAAAAGAAAAAGAAAAACATGTTTAAAATGGACGTACGGACATTCTGGTAACGATTATAGAGTTGCTTGCTACATTTTCTAAATCGTACCTAACTACTACAGCAATCACCATGCAAAGTTTGAAATCGATAGGACAATTCTAACATGCCTAAATTACAGAAAAAAGCTATCCGTTACGTACGAACGTGAGGACGGACGTACAGACCGACCCTAATTATAGAATGGCCGCGCTCCTTAAAAACTAAAGATAAAAAGGAGAATCCAGGAGAAAAAGAAAAGACAAAAAAATGTTTTGCATTCAATTTAACAATGCTTTCTTGTTTTAAACCGTATTATAAACAGCTTTCCGCGGATATGAAATGTACAATTATAAGATTAAAACCGGTTCAAATGCATCGGATAATAATCGGTTTCGAAAATATGTTTAACAATGCTTTCTTGTTTTAAGAACACATTTTTAAAGCGAAGCTTTTCTATAAGTAGTCCGTAGTGGATAGCGCTTTTTTCGTTGATTAGGCATGTTAGAACTGTCCTATTGATTTCAAACTTTGCATGATGATTCCTTGAACAGTTAGGTACGATTAGGAAGCATAGCAACTCTATAATCATTACCAGAATGTCCATACGTCCATATTAAACATGTTGAATTTTTAACTTAAGAAAAATTATGTGATATAATCATCCGATTGATCTGATTTTTTTGAATACTGATTCCTATGACAACAAAGTACAATGTTATAAGAGAAGCTTCTCTATAATTAAGTCTGAAAATGTAAGTATGTCCCTAAACACTTAAACATTCCCCTGTATTTAAGCAGTTTTTCAATAAATTTACTTACAATTTTGTTTTGACTTTCTTTTTTCAAATACACATTTTTAAAAACAAGGATGACAAAATCCATAAAAGCTTTAGAATAAACAAACAAACATAAATTATTAATTAGTATATGCAAGGAAAATTAAATATTAATGTGATAGAAATAGTTGCTTAAATACAGGATACTGTTTAAGGACATACTTACATTTTTTGGACTTATTTATAGAGATGCTTCTCTTATCATATTGTACCTTGTAGTCCTAGAAATCGCTATTTCAAAACTCAGATGAATATATCATACAGAAAATGATGTAAAAAAAGTTTCAAATGAACGTACAGACTTTCTGGTAACGGAGAAAGAGTTGCTACACTTATATTTATACCTTATTGTTAATCTTAGTATCTATCTATCCTTATACTAAAGTAACAGGATGTTTGTCTGTGTGTCTGTCTGTGTGTACACAAGGATCTCGCTAACCGCTGAACCGATCGGGTTCTCCTTAACAGGGTAGCTTCTCATAAGTCCCGGGAAGGTTTATAACTATTTTGGGGGAGGGTACCACCACCCTCCCAAGAGAAATGACAAAAAAAACAAAAAAATTTAAATTTAGGGGAGACTTCAACGTCAAATAAGGTGGTATCGTACATAAAAAATTAACTTTAACAAACAACAACATTTAAAGTGCCACTAGAGGCCTCTAGTCTATTTATAAATCGTAAGAAAGAACCAGTTTCTATCTATCTATCTATCTATACGTATTTCTATCAATCTATCTATTTATACATATATCTATCTATGTATCTTAGTATCTATCTATCTATAAATTTCAAGACGTAAGAAAGAACCAGTTTCTATCTATCTATCTATGTCATTTTTTTGTTTCGCATAGTTAAATTTAGTAATAAAGGCAGGGAGGGAGGGGACAATGGGCTGTTTATTACACTAGTCCCCAAAGTTTTATAATACGTTTTCTTATTCGTTGGCTTAATAACTTTGGGGACTATTTTAAATATATTTCATTATATTAAGTTTCCGAACTTTTCAACCACTAACTGTAATCTGTAGAAGGAGCATTTTGTGTATAATCATCGGGGATGTACATTAGGGTGGGTCCATTTCTCCCTTTTTTTAGATTTTACTGTTATCAGTGGAAGTCATATATATGTATGATAAGCCCCATTCAAGTTTCAAAAGTGACTTGGCACTTATGGCTGCCGGCGCGCGGGGGGTATAAAAAGTGCCCACCCCCTTATAAAACAAAAAAGTACCAAAAAACAGCTAATTTAGTCAAAATTGTTCATTTTGGTAGGTTATTTGGAAATTATTTCAGACTGAATCAATATTTTTCAAAACGGTTTTCAGATCTGCAATCAGCATTTCAATGCGGTCATTTTGATATGCAACATGCCTGTGTTTGAAGGAATTTCAAATTTTGGTTTTATAAGGGGGCGGGCACATTTTATACCCCCCGCGCGCCCGTTGTTTTTGGATTAAAAAACCTCTTTCAAGTTTCACAGCGTTTTATATTGGCCCAGTAACCCTTGCTAATGTGTACTAATGTGAAATTCTAAAATCGACCCACCCTAGTGTACATTAATTTATAGGCCATTGTCTTATCCCTTTAGATCTCTGATTAAAATGGTTGGATTTTGATATTTGAGCATAATTTTAATTTTTTACCTCATTTTCAAGTTTCATTATCATTAGAATCTAATCAAACAACATCCATAAGTAGCGAAGCACAAAATCTATAATGAAATAGACAAACGGACAAAGTGAGTTATAAAGCAGATTAACTGTTATCATAACAAAGAAAAGAAAGAGAGACAATGTGCAAATAAATATGCAAAAAAAAATTCAAATCACGAAACCTTAAAAAATGCAACTAAACTCTGCAAAAATGCATATGGAGCATAAAGAAGGGAATGTTGACAAGAAGTTTCAGCCGTGTATCTTTTGTAGGAGCTGAGAAAATCACGTTTTCCCTTAAACGTTTCAGACAGACAGACGGACATTTCAAATTATAGAGTAGCTTCGCTTCTAAAAAAGGAAAAAAAATTGCATTTTGAGAATTTTAATATTTCTATATTTGATGTTTTATTATTATAGACTTTTTAAAACTGTTAATTTTTCTGTTGTTATATGCAATGAACTTATTTATACTTCAAATGTTTGTTTTCTTAAAAATGTCAAAAATAGATTAAAAACATTTTCCTATATTATCTTATAACTTTGTAAGACTTTAACTAACCCCCCCCCCCCCCCCCCACCTTTTATATCCTCCAATTTATAAGAAATCCTTATAATAAAGTAACAGGATGTTTGTCTGTACCAAAGGATCTCGCTAACCGCTAGACCGATAAGGTTCTCCTTTACAGGGTCGCTTCGCATAGGTTCTGGGAAGGTTTATAACTATAAACATTGAGGGAGTGTATCGCCACCCTTCCAAGAGAAATCGCCCCTAAAAAAATTATCCCCAAATTGGGTTATTGAATGATTTTTTTGGGAGAGTGGTAGTACCCTCCCCAAAAATATATTTAAACGTTATAAAGAAGAATTATATCGGTTCAGCGGTCAACGAGATCCTTTGCTAAAGACAAAAAAAACTTACTTCTTTATATAATAGGATATGATGGTAAGATTAACCCTGGTTTTTTGCCGGTATGTCAAGAGGTGGGGGGGGGGGGGGAGGGGGGGGGGGGTAAATGGTTCTTATTTAAAAGATAAGAAATTGTAAGAAACTAAGAAAGTTATGTTTAACACATTTAAAGAGAGAGAGAGAGTTAAGAGAGAGAGAGAGAGAGAGAGAGAGAGAGAGAGAGAGAGAGAGAGAGAGAGAGAGAGAGAGAGAGAGAGAGGGAGAGAGAGAGAGAGAGAGAGAGAGAGAGAAATAGTTAGATAGATAGATAGATAGATAGATAGATAGATAGATAGATAGATAGATAGATAGATAGATATATATATATATATATATATATATATATATAGATAGATAGATAGATAGATAGATAGATAGACAGATAGATGGATAGATAGATAGATAGATAGATAGATAGACAGATAGATGGATAGATAGATAGATAGATAGATGGATAAATAGATAGATAGATAGATAGTTAGACAGATAGATAGATAGATAGATAGATAGATAGATAGATAGATAGATAGATAGATAGATAGATAGACAGATAGATAGATAGATAGATAGATAGATAGATAGATAGATAGATATTGTTAGATATATACTTAAAAGTTGAACAAATGCGGAGAGAGAGAGGGGACAATGAGCTGCTTATTACACTAGTCCCTAAAGTTTTGTAATAATGTTTTATTATTTGTTGGCTTTCTTAACAACTTTGAGGACTTTAGTGAATTTTGATTGGATGGCTCATTAAGTTAAGTGTTCAAACGCTTCAACCAATAATCTTAATCAACAGAAGGGATGACTTTGTGTATCATCAGCGGGGATGTAATTGTACATTAATGAATTGACCATTGTCTTATCCCTTTAGATCCCTAATTTAATTGCCCCCCAAAAATGAAAGCTTTGTAAAACAAGTTATGCGTGCTAAAACAGGAAAAAACAAAACAATGCTCGGATGTTTAAAACAGGGCTTGGCCGCCGCGTTTGGAACAGGTTTAGATTAAAATTTTTAAGTTTAATAATATGACAATTTCACCAGGGATCTAAAGGGATAGGTTAGGGGGCCGAGCATCTACGGCTAGCCAGGCCAGGAGGCCGAGCGCTGCAGCCATTACCTTTATTATCTGTGGAGGCTACTTTCCTTAGGAGGCTAATTTTCTTAAGTAAATGTCCCAATGGCTGCTTTGTCCGGAGGCTACATTGTCAAAGATCCATCAAAATTTTTCAAAAGTCCCTAAAGTTGCTGAGTCAACGAGTAAGGAAACTTAATTATAAAACTTTGGGGACTGGTTTAATAAACAGCGCATTGTCCCCCCTCTCTCTCTGCTAACATGGGCAGCTGCCGAGCCCTTTGTTTAAATGCTTTAAAATAAATAAATCAAAGGTGGGTCAGTAAATTTTTTTTATCCTTTTAAAAAGGTAATAGGCTGTCTGTTAGACTGTGTGTGTTTGTGCATGTGTGTGTGTGTGTGTGAGTGTGTGTGTACTGAAGGATCTCGGTAAATGCTGAACCAATATGGTTCTTCTTATTTAGTGAAGCTCATTAGTCTCTTAGGTTTATAACGATTTATAGAGAAAGAAAGAGAGAGAGAGAGAGAGAGAGAGAGAGAGAGAGAGAGAGAGAGAGAGAGAGAGAGAGAGAGAGAGAGAGAGGGGGAAAGGGAAAGAGAAAATTAAAAAAAAATATAGAAAAAGAGTTAAATAAAGAGAGAGAGAGAGGGAGAGATAGAGAGAGAGAAAGAGAGAGAGAGCGAGCGAGAGAGAGAGAAAGAATAAAAATGTAAAAGAGCAAAGGAGAAATTTTTTGAATTTTTAAAGTTTTAAAGTTTGTTCATTCAGAGAACAAGTGTTCTTTTGTGTTAATTATAATGTTCTTTTTTTAGCGAAGCTTTTCTATAATCAGGGTCGGTCCGTACATCCGTCCGTCTGGAACGGATAGCTTTCATCGTTAATTACCAGAATACCCACACGTCCATTTAAACATGCTGACTTTAACAACAAATTTTTATAAGTTACAATTTTCTGATTGATCAGATTTTTGAAATACTGATTCCTAGGACAACAAAGTACAATGTTGTAAGCGAATCATTCCTATAATCAGCTTTTAAAAATGTGAGTATGTCCTTAAATCATGTATCAAAGCAGTTTTTAACAAATTTACTTACAATTTTGTTTCGACTTTTATACATTTTTATCATTATTCAGTTCTGACATTATACAAGTGTTTATGTTCGTTTTCCTACCGTTTAACAGGTTTGCTTTTATGGATATTTTCATTCTTGTTTAAACAGAGCTTTGATATAATTATTGCCTGTTCGTCGTAACGCCTTTGGGCATTTTCGAAAGATAATTTATGAATAATTCAGTAAGGGAGGGGACATTTTGGGCTGTTTATTACACTATCCCCCAAAGTTTTATAAAAGCTTTTTCTTATTTGTTGGCTTAAAAAGTTTAACAAAGTATAATACATTTACGCATCCATAACTGTTTTTGGTCTTGTCTGTTCATTATCAATTTGTAAAAAAAATCTTCTAATTTTTTTTTAGTTGAAGTTTTGGAATATTTTTTTTCTGTCTAAAAAATAAGAAATTCAATTAATGTTTAATTAAACTGTAATCAAAATAACATTAAAATCTTTCCTATAATTAGGGTCGCTCCGTACGTCCGTCCGAAACAGTTTGTTTAGACATATTATAATTGTCCTATCGATTTCAAACTTTGCATGATGATTTCTAATCACAGTTAGATTTAGGAAGCGTAGCAACTCTACGATCGTTTGCAGAAAGTCTGTACGTCCATTTAAAAAATTCTGTATTTTTTACTTTCTTGACAAAAACTTTTTCTATTAAATCCTCCTTCAATTATCCTATTCATTTGTTTTTGAAATAATATTCCAAGAACAATATTATAATCGAGACATCTCTATAATAAAATTCTAAAAATGATATTATGTCCTTTTACTGTATCCTGTATTCAAGCAATGTTGCACCTAATTTATATACAATTTTATAAAGACTTACAAATAAATGTTCAGCTTACTAAGTTCTGACACTCTATTAATGTTTGTTTGTCCTACTGAACACAGTAATAGTGTCTGACTGATTATGACGTAACAAAAAAAAAATTAGCTAATGAGAGGCCGCTATTGACCAATGGTAAAATTTATAGTGGCCTCTCATTGGCTATTTTTTTTTGTTACGTCATAATCAGTCAGACACTATTACTGTGTTCGTCCTACTGTTTCAGAGCTTTTATGGAAGTCGCCATGAAGGTGGTAATCAAAAAAAAGTATCGTTATCAAATCCAAAAAAGAAGTAAATCTAAAAAAGTTTTTTTTATAACAATTATAGAGGTGCTAAATCAAATGTTTAAATGCAAAGTTTGAAACTGTTAGAACAATTCTAACATGCCTAAATAAATTAATGTTTAGAGCTAACTGTAACGTAAGACAGACTAACCTTAAAACGAGTTAGTTGAATACAGGGATCTAAAGGGATAAGACAATTGCCAACTAATTGAAGTCCATCCCCAATGTTTATACACAAAACTACCCCTTATTTAGATTACAATTAGTGGTTGAAACGTATGAACAGTCAATTTAATAAACCAATCAAAATTAATTAAAAAGTCCCCAAAGTCCCAACGGATACAAAAACGATATTAAAAAGTAGGGAGGGAGGGGACAATGGGCTGTTTATTACAATAGTCCCCAAAGTTTTATGATAACGTTATTTTATTCATTAGCTTAAAAACTTTGGGGACTTTAGTAAATTTTAAATGATTGTTTCTTAAAGTTGAGTGTTTAAACATTTCAAACATTAATTTTAAAATACAGAAGAGATAATTATGTGTATCATGATCGGGGATGTACATCAATTTATCGCCAATTGTCTTATCCCGTGAGAACCCTGTCTATTTCAGATTATTAAATTAGTATCATAGACAACTTTCCGCTGACATTATCCGCGGATTGTATGACTAAGAACCGGTCCTAATCCAGCGGATTGTAAGCGGATTTGTATTTATTTCAGATTATTAAATTAAAATGGCCGGACCTTCAAGAAATGAGCTGCACAATGAATTTGAAAACTCTAGGTTCAAACAACAGTCTTGTAAAACCGATTAATATCTGCTGGATTAGAACCTGTTCTCAGCTATACTATCCGCATAATGTCCGCGGATAGCTGTCTATAATACGATGCTATAAATAGATATATAAAACTCAGGGATCTAAAGGGATAAGACAATGGCCTATAAATTGATATGATGTTACTTGGAGGTAGATATTTATTTTCCAGTATGGTTATGAAACCGATTAATATCCGCTGGATTAGAACCTGTTCTCAGCCATACTATCCATTTAATGTCCGTGGATAGCTGTCTATAATACGATAGTATAAAACTTAAAAGAAATTTCCAGTATGGCTTCCAAATCGATTAATATCCGCTGGATTAGAACCAGTTCTCAGCCATACTGAAACACCATGTATAGCATCGTGGTACGGACAATTTTCCACTAATAATAAAATAAAAATCATAAAATTAATTCCAGTTTTGTAACAAAATAGGTTTAAGTAAAAGCACTGAATTTGTCTTTCATCAGGGATAAGACAATGGCCCATAAAATGTACATCACCTCTGATGATACACAAAATTATCCCTTCTGTAAATCAAAATTAGTGATTCAAACATTTGGTCACTTAAACTTAATGAGCCAACCTATGCAAATTCAATAAAGTGTGTAGAGTTTTTAAGCCAATGAATAAGAAAACTTTGTGGACCAGTGTAAAACTCTTTGATTGCACTCGACCTTTGTCTTGAAGTCCTTACTATGCATATGGTAATGGGTTGTGCATGTTTTAGGGCCAAGGCTTTTCCCCTACTCTAACTATTAGTGTTAAGTACATTACATAGGTAGGTACGTCTTTTTAATCTATCTGTCTATCTTTTGTCTGTCTATCTTTTGTCTGTCTATCTTTTGTCTGTCTATCTTTTGTCTGTCTATCTTTTGTCTGTCTATCTTTTGTCTGTCTATCTTTTGTCTGTCTATCTTTTGTCTGTCTATCTTTTGTCTGTCTATCTTTTGTCTGTCTATCTTTTGTCTGTCTATCTTTTGTCTATCTATCTATCTATCTATCTATCTATCTATCTATCTATCTATCTATCTGTCTATCTAACTATCTATCTATCTATCTATCTATCTAACTATCGATCTATTAATCAATCTATCTTTTGATCTATTAATCGATCTATCTATCTATCTATCTATCTATCAATCTATCTATCTATCTATCTATTTATCTATCTATCTATCTATCTATCTATCTATCTATCTATCTATCTATCTATCTATCTATCTATCTAT
>NC_137274.1:23635336-23642836 GCF_053477335.1 Acartia tonsa
ATATAGTTCTCCTTTACAGGGTAGTTTCTCATAGGTCCTGGAAGGTATATAGCTATTTATGGGGAGGGTACCACCACCCCCTCATCGAAATCGACAAAAATCTAAAAGATATAACTAGCGCCGACTAGCAACAAGTAAATTTTTCAAGGTATCGTATTACAGACAATTTTCTACGAATATTAAAATAATAATTATAAAATTAATACAAGTTTTGTTAGCCCGGTCCTTCGGCCTCTAGGGGTTAACAAACCTAGTGTTAATATTATGATTTTTCATTTTAAGATCCACGGAAAGCTGTCTATGATACGATTCTGTTTGAAATTTAAATTATGTCATGAAAAATCCTCTAATATTTTTTGTAAAAATCTTTGAATTTTTATATTTTGGTTTTATTGTCAGAATTAAAATGTTATTGTAACTGAAAAGTATTACTACGAAACACAGTGTAATATATTTTATGTTAAATCATCCTTATAATAAAGTAAAAGGATATCTGTCTGTCTGTTTGTTTGTCTGTTTGTACCAAAGAATCTTGCTAACCGCTGAACCGATATGGTTACCCTTTACAGGGTAGCTTCTCATAGGTCCTGGAAAGGTTTATAGCTGTTTCCAACCTCCCATAAGAAATCGTCAAAAAAAACACCTATTGGCGATATTTTTTTAGAAAGGTTGGTGAATTGATCCCCCCAAAATGGTTATAAACCTTACTAGGACCTACATGAGAATCTACATTGTATTGTAAAATAGTACCATATCGGTTCAGCAGTTATTAGACGAATATGTAAGGTTAAATAGATTTATAGATAGAGAGAGAGAGAGAAAGAGAGAAAGAGAGAGAGAGGGAGAGAGAGAGAGAGAGAGAGAGATAGAGATAGAGAGAAAGAGAGGGGAAGAGAGAAAAAGAGGGTGGGAGAGAAAGAGAGATGGAAAAAGAAAAAGAGATAGAAAGAGAGAGGGAGAGAGAGAGAGAAAGAAAGAGAAAGAATGGGGGGTGAGACAGTGAAAAAAAAGAGAGAGAGAGAGATGGAGAGAGAAAGAGAATGAATTAGAGGTAGATAGATATAAAGAGAGAAATAAAGAGAGAGTGTGAGAAATAAAGAGAGAGAGTGAGAGATAAAGAGTGTGAGAGAGAGAAACAGTCATACTCATATATATCCTATTACTAATATCTAATTTATTATATAATATTTAATTTATCTTTTTAGAATAACTGTAATCACAAATGGAACAACTATCTCAAATAGAACCCTAGATAATCTTGCAAATGACTACAGGTTATAATAGTTATTTTATATTTATCGTATTATAGACAGCTTTCCGCGGATATTAAAAATTATTCGATTAAAACATTGAAGGCCTTACACTATTTTTAATCTAATAATCGCAGAAAACTGTCTTTCATATGATATGATGCAAGATTTTTCAAAATGGCTGAGAACCGGTTTTAATCCCGCGGATATTAATCGGTTTTGAAGCGGTATACAGTATACATTTTAATTGACCAATGGTAAAATTCATACTGACCTCTCATTGGTCATTTACTTTACGCTGTTTTGTTTAAAATAAGTCTTTTCCTTTGTTAACCCCTTCAGGGGGACCCTAACTCAGCGGGTTTTATAATTATAGTGCCCTAACCCTATTGGGCTACCGGCGTCAAAAATCAGCTGGAAATATCATGTAACCGGATAGTTTTAATATCCGGTATCCGGCCGGATATTGAAAATGACCGGATATCCGGTCGGATATTGAAAATGACCGGATATCCGGCCGGATATTGAAAATGACCGGATGTCCGGCCCAACCCTAGTTATAATAAACATATAAAAAAACTGCCCATTCCTAAGTTTAGTTTATTTAGTTAATTTTTGGGAGGGGAAGGGAAGGGACATTGGGATGTTTATTGCACTGGTACCAAAGGTTTTATAATCACGTTATCTTATTCGTTGGCTCAAATACTTCTATTGGATTTTAATTGGTTGGTTCAAAACTAGTAGTTTCTAACAGGGTTCTAAAGGGATAAGACAATGGCCGATATATTGATTTACATCGCCAATGATGAAACACAAAGTTACCCCTTCTTTGAAACGTTTGGACAATCAACTTAATGAACCAACCAATCAAAATTCAATAAAAGTTCCCAAAGTTGTTAAGCCAACGAATAAGAAAACGATATTATAAAACTTTGGTGACTAGTGTAATAAACAGCCCATTGTCCTCTTCCTTCCTGTGTTTCAACCAATAATTTAAATCTATAGAAAAGGTTTTTGGCTGAATATAAATTCTACGTTCATTGTCTTATCCCTTGAGATCCCTGAATAATATGTTAGTGAGGGAGGGAGGGGATATTGGGCTGTTTATTACACTAGTCCCCAAAAGTATATTATAACCTTTTCTTATTTGTTTCCTTTACAACTTTGGGGACTTCTTCGTCTTCGTCAGCAGCTTATATAAAATCTATCTATATATCTAACTATCTATCTAACTATCTATCTATCTAACTATCTATCTATCTACCTAACTATCTATCTATCTATCTATCTATCTATCTATCTATCTATCTATCTATCTATCTATCTATCTATCTATCTATCTATCTATCTATCTATCTATCCATCTATATATCTAACTATCTATCTAACTATCTATCTATCTATCTAACTAACTATCTATCTATCTATCTATCTATCTATCTATCTATCTAACTATCTATCTATCTATTTATCTATCTATCTATCTATATATCTATCTATCTATCTATCTATCTATATATATATCTATCTATATATTTATCTATCTATCTATTTATCTATCTATCTATCTATCTATCTATCTATCTATCTATCTATCTATCTATCTATCTATCTATCTATCTATCTATCTATCTAACTATCTATCTATCTATCTAACTATCTATCTATCTATCTATCTATCTATCTATCTATATATCTATCTATCTATCTATCTATCTATCTATCTATCTATCTATCTATCTAACTATCTATATATCTATCTATCTATCTATCTATCTAACTATCTATATATCTATCTATCTATCTATCTAACTATCTATCTATATTTCAGTCATGTACGTACTGTGAATCTACTGTATTACACTGTACCATATCTATTCAGGAATCATCAATCAATTATTTTTAACTACACATAATGATCCCCGAAAGTTTTTTTTTTGTCGGAAGCTTAAGATTTCAATGAATTCAAAACTTATTAAGTTCTCAAATATGGTTTTAGGCTATTTTTTAGCCCTTACTCTGTTAATCTTTTACTTAGCTCCTAAAGGGGGGACATATGACTGCTTATTACACCAGTTTACTTATTCGTTGTCTTACATACAACTTAGAGGGCTATAATTGAATTTTTATTGGTTAGGTCACAAAGTTGAGTGTCCAAACGTTTCAACCACTAATTTTATTCTACAGAAGGGATAATTTTATAAATCATTAGGGATGTACATCAATTTATCGTCCATTGTCTTATCCCATTCATATCCAATGGTGGTAAACAAAATTACCCCTTCTGTAGATTATAATTTGTGTTTGATACGTTTGGACACTCAACTTAATAAACCAACTAATCAAAATTCAGTAAGTTGTTAAGCTAATGAATCAGAAAATGTAATTATAAAACTTTGGGGACTAGTGTAAAAACATCCTAATGTCCCCTCCCTCCATGACGCCCTTGATATTATTTCCTAAAATATTGATTGATTGATTTGTTTTTGGATTAATAGCGGCGTCATACCCAGGTATATATTTATATTCGACACCAGACAGACAGATAGACAGATAGACAGATATATAGACAGACAGATAGACAGATATATAGACAGACAGATAGACAGATAGATAGACAGATAGATAGACAGATAGATAGACAGATAGATAGACAGATAGATAGACAGATAGATAGACAGATAGATAGACAGATAGATAGACAGATAGATAGACAGATAGACAGACAGCTAGACAGACAGATAGATAGACAGATAGATAGACAGATAGATAGACAGATAGATAGACAGATAGATAGACAGATTGATAGACAGATAGATAGAAAGATAGATAGACAGATAGATAGAAGGACAGACAGATAGAAAGACAGGCAGGCAAATAGACATATATATAGACAGATATATAGAGAGACAGATATATTGACAGAGAGACAGATAGACAGACAGAAAATCAGACAGACAGATGGAAGGACATACAGACAGACAGTATGAGAGACAGACAGATAGAAAGATATATCTTGCATACATATAAAAAAACATATAGAATGACAGACATATAGACACAGGGATGTTTAGATGTTAAGACTCTAGGGAGCTTGGTGTCGCTCCGGGTACTAGGCAACTAGACCTCTCTCCACGCACCTTGAAACTTACTCCGCTTGTGAATGCAGTGTAAAGCGTCCAATAGCCCATCAGACAACCAACTCTCTGAGATGCACGACCTTTGTCTGAGAAGTTTCAACTGTGCATGGTAACGAGTTGCGCCTGTTTTGGGCCAAGGCATTCCCCCCACTCTAACTATTTGCGTCGCGCATCTGACATAGTAGCAGTGGGAACCATTTTTAACGTTTTTAGTTATGACGCGGTGTTTGACCGAGATTCGAACCTATCAACTTCCTGACGATGAGCGGATGCGCTACGTGTTGAGCCTCGGTCGCGGGTTTAGACAGAGAGATAGACAGACAGATAGACAGACATATCTATAATATATATAATATTTAGAATGTTAAATGGACTAGAATGCCTAACTTCAGATCAATTAGTCAGTAAATATCTTACTGAACATAAACAGGTAAATCCTTTTTTAGTTTCGCTTCAAAACCGATTAATATCCATCTCAGCTGCACTGAAAAATTATGTATAGCATAGTATTATATCCAGTTTTCTACTAATGTCAAGATCAGTTTTTTTAGCCTGTTCCTTCAGCACCTCCTGGTTAACAAAACTAATTTTATTCTTATAATTGAACATTTTTATGTATTTGTGGAAAGCTGTTTATAATGTGATGCGATATACATGAAATAATATGAAGCGATTAACAATCTAGGCTGTAAGTTAAATGATAGATGAGGTACCAGAGCTGGATCTTTAAATCATTTTAGTGATGAGCCACATCGGGGTGCGCTGAATTTCAGAGTGTGGCATTTGATAAAATGCTGTGCTCTCATTGGTGGAAAGTTGGCTCACCCCAATCTGGCTCACCACTAAAATGATTTAAAGATCAAGATCAGAATTTCCACCAATAAAACTTATTATCCATTTATCTATCAATCTATCATTTGATCTACCTATCAATCTATCTATAGATCTATCTTTCTATCGATCTATCTATTGATCTATCAATCTATCTATTGATCTATCAATCTATCTATTGATCTATCTACATATCAATCTAGCTATTGATCTATCTATCCATCTATCTATAGATCTATCTATCCATATATCTATCGATCTAACTATCAATTTATCTATCCATCTATCTTTTGATCTATCTATCGATCTATCTATTGATCTATCTATCGATCTATCTATCGATCTATCTATCAATCTATCTATCAATCTATCTATCGATCTATCTATCAATCTATCTATCAATCTATCTATTGATCTATCTATAGATCTATAAATCTATCTATCGATCCATCTATCAATCTATCTATTAATCTATATATCTATCAATCTATCTAACGAGCTATCTATTGATCTATCTATTGATCTATCTATCAATCTATCTATCAATCCATCTATCAATGTAAATATCAATCTATCTATCAATCTATCTATCAATTTATCTATCGATCTATCTATTGATCTATCTATTGATCTACCTATTGATCTATCTATTGATCTATCTATTGATCTATCTATTGTTCTATATATTGATCTATCTATTGATCTATCTTTTGATCTATCTATTGATCTATCTATTGATTTATTTATCGATCTATCTATCGATCTATCTATCAATCTATCTATGGATCTATCTATTGATTTATCTACCTTTTGATCTATCTATCGATCTATCTATTGATCTATCTATCGATCTATCTATCGTTGTATCTATCTAATGATCTATCTATCGATCTATCTATCAATCTATCTATCAATCTATCTATCAATCTATCTATCAATCTATCTATCAATCTATCTATCGATCTATCTATCTATCTATCTATCGATCTATCTATCGATCTATCTATCGATCTATCTATCGATCTATCTATCGATCTATCTATCGATCTATCTATCGATCTATCTATCGATCTATCTATCGATCTATCTATCGATCTATCTATCAATCTATCTATCGATCTATCTATCGATCTATCTATCAATCTATCTATCAATCTATCTATCGATCTATCTATCGATCTATCTATCGATCTATCTATCGATCTATCTATCGATCTATCTATCGATCTATCTATCAATCTATCTATCAATCTATCTATCGATCTATCTATTGATCTATCTATCGATCTATCTATTGATCTATCTATTGATCTATCTATCGATCTATCTATCGATCTATCTATCGATCTATCTATTGATCTATCTATCGATCTATCTATCGATCTATCTATCGATCTATCTATCGATCTATCTATCGATCTTTCTATCGATCTATCTATCGATCTATCTATCGATCTATCTATCGATCTATCTATCGATCTATCTATCGATCTTGATCTATCTATCGATCTATCTATTGATCTATCTATCGATCTATCTATCGATCTATCTATCGATCTATCTATCGATCTATCTATCGATCTATCTATCGATCTATCTATCTATCGATCTATCTATCGATCTATCTATCGATCTATCTATCGATCTATCTATTGATCTATCTATCTATCAATCCATCTATCAATGTAAATATCAATCTATCTATCGATCTATCTATCGATCTATCTATTGATCTATTTATGGATCTATCTATTCTAGGCTGTAAGTTACATGATAGATGAGGTACCAGGATTCCCCACCAATAAAACTTACTGGAAACAAATTATAAATTCAACAAGAATCAAATTAAAAGATGCTTTAGGTAAGTACCCAAAGTTTTTATATTGGTTAGATAAAAGTACCCAAAGTTTTAAAAATTGGTTTGATAAAAGTACCTAAAGTTTTCAATTGGTTTGAGTATATACTGTCAAAGTGTCAACACTTTTCTATCAATCACCCATACAATAAAGTAACAGGATCTGTATGTGTGTGTCTGTACCAAAGAAATTTGCTAACTGCTGAATCAACATGGTAGTCCTTTACTACAGTGTAGCTTCTTATAGGTCCTGGAGAGGTTTATAAATATAGGAAAGAAAAAAATTACCATAAAATTATTTCAAATAATGCTAGGCAGTGCCATTGTATGATAGCTTCCAATCCTACAAGGTTGTCTATGGTAAATAAAAAGTGTGGCCGTCAACTTCCATTCTCCCCCCCCCCCCCCACAAACCTAAAGGGAC